>NW_019525551.1:3815243-3892449 GCF_002814215.2 Seriola lalandi dorsalis | reverse complement strand
ATTTCCATCTTTGGCGGCATGAATCTTTTCCCTGTTCTAACACTGAAACAGTCACCATGTGAGCAAAACATGTAAACCAGGCAGGAGTTCAACCAGTGACCAGATGGATAAACTACACAGAGAACAGGCAGAGGATAGAGAGCTGTAAAAAGCCTCCTAGATAAGAGACAAATATCCTGGCAGAGGCAAACAGATAACTGTACTGCAGGAATGTCAATGTGCTGAAAGTCCACTAGGGAGCAGCATGACACCACTGTGAGATTAAAATCAGGCCTCTCTTATGGAATTGAGTTTTGTTTCACACTCACACACACACACACACACACACACACACGCACACCCTAACCAGTGTTTTTACAGCTTTAACAGCTGAGGATGAGATGGTAATGTGAGGCGATGGTTAAAGTCAATCAACAACAATATTATATGGTCACAAGGAAAAAAACATGTTCTGTATGCTTGTGTAAATGTGACCGAAAAGCCAGATGCCCACAATAGAAACATAAAGATGTATATTTTCCACAACACCCAGCAGCTGAACCACCACACCTTTCTACAGGGGGGATTTCTCCATTACCTGAGGTGCAGAGGTGGATGAGACACAAACACAAGTGACAGGAGTAAAGTGTAAATAAGAAGCACAGGTAACCAACCTCCTATAGAAATGTTGGGGTCACAGCTTAGATTGGACCAATAAGAGTGGAGACGATGGGTGAGCAGAATAAACAAACACCACTGACCTACATGAAATAATGTGTTTACTTTGTTCAGTTCAGGTTCATTATCCTGTCCTTTAAAGCAGCACTGATTGGTGCAGATGAGAAGCGGATCACATTGTAATGTAATCCACCTTCGTTCTGACACATCTGGAGACTCTCATTGCCTTGTACGTTACACAGGATTGCAACTAAAGCATTTCAGAAACCAATTCATGAAAGAGCTTCATCACATATTATGATTCACATTAAACTGTAATTTTATTGTCCACCTCTAATTCCATCTCCAATAAATCCTCTGACTTGAATAACAACATAGGTCATTTGTTGTTTTCTTCCAAAACAGCCCAGATGTATGTTAGATTGTGGTCATGGTTCAGGTTAACAGTGTCCTGGAATTTCCACCTATGCTACTGACACACACAGTGATAATTCATTTAACCATAAAAAACAGTATAAACATGGGTTGTTTGAATATATGACCGGTGATGTTTTCTGGTGAGAGTGTTCTCTGTAACTACAGACAGTACTTGGTTTTTTTGGGGTTTTTTTTTACTTTCCAGGCTCTCACAGAGGACACTAAAAACATAAAAATGGAAAATAAGATAGAAATATTTCCTATTCTCTCACATGCTTTCCAATCTCTGTTTACATTCAGCTAATTTTTTTTTCATCAAATCAACTATAGTTAGTAAAGGACATTTGATGTCACTTTAGGTCAAGTGTAAGTTAGTTTGCTGATCCATCCCCCAACAAAGGGGGGTGAATAAACATGAATACCCCTGTGACATAAGAGCAATACAAGAACATATTAATGTAGTTACATGCTGTATATCATAGTTTAATATACATGTAACCCATATGCAAATGAAATGTATATGCATATGTTGGATTTCTATGTATGACATATATGTATATATAAGATAAAGTGCATATGTTTCATTATTATATATAAAAACTATTAGAAATTGGAACAATTGCATATATTGACATACACTGTAAGTTTAACCCATACAAATGTTTATGTATGTATGCCTATATTGTAGATATATTAAATTAAATTAAATTTGATTTGTATAAGGCCAAATATGTTATGCAAAGCCTGTTGGTGTATGTTGATATTATAAACAGAAGTGTCCAAAAGTCTGAGACCACTTTCCCAGAATGGGAAGATAGACATGTTGAACATTAATGAGAAATTAATAATAAAAACATATATAAGCACATACACACTTTATACCTATACTGTTTTAATAAACTTGTGTATATAAATCAAATATAATTCATTACCATATATGGTTTCAACAGGTTATACATATGAAAATTCATCATATACATATTTTTAATATGTGCATGTATAAATTATACTATGGGTATTTCATATATATATATATATATCCAAAGGGTGTATGTATATATATATATATGTGATAATATTATATGCCCTTATAGATTACATATATGGCAACATCACTTTTGATATAGGGACATATAATACAGACATATAATGTATGTTATATATTACATTTCCGTATGGGTAAAAACGGCGGGGTCTGTGCTTGGCAGGAGTCTGGACTCACTCAGGACTGTTGTGGAGAGACGCATGCAACGTAAGATGGAGGCCATCTTGGACAATACCAACCATCCTCTCCACAACATTCTGGCAGGACAGAGAAACAGCTACAGCTGCAGCAAAGTCTCATCTCACTGCGCTGCAGAACAGAGAGGTTCAGGAGATCCTTTGATCCCTAATGGAGCTAGGGGATGAAAAAAAGTATCTATCTATCTATCTATCTATCTATCTATCTATCTATCTATCTATCTATCTATCTATCTATCTATATCATGTTGCAGTATACACATTATATCCTTTTACTGCAAGTCTAAGCAGGCAGTATTTTCTATCTATCAATAGACGAACAAGATAAACCAGTTCTATATATTTCAGTCAGGGTTTCTATCCAACATGATTTACCTCTCTGAACATTTCAGCTCAAGCCTCACATTTGATCACACTGTATTTGGTTAAGGGACTGAAATAAAGGTAAAGATGTATTGAACCGAATGTATTGCTCATTCATTGTGTTGCACCATTCCGTTCCCCCTCCTACGTTTTATATAATGTGTTATTGTCCTTCAAGGACACAGAAGCGTCAGACTTCAATGTCCTACCTGTCCCAAGGAGTTGTGACGTCACCACCATGGTTTTCTTCTGTTAGGGCAATAGTCCACAACGTGACAATGGTTGCCACGGAGATCAGGGCCAAGACGATGGTCACAATAAAAAGCCTGCTGGCTCGGCAGCTTTTCCCCATGTCCTAACAAACAGCACGCGGCTCACTGATTCCCTCAGCTAGATCCACAGTGAATCACCGAGAGGAGTCACCACCTGTTCACTAAATAACAGCTCTCTCTGATCCCATGATAAACACAAGTGATTGTCACCTTTTAATGCTGTGCCCCCCCCACCTCCTCCTCTTTTCCACACACACACACACACACACACACACACACACACACACAAAAACACAAACAGATTGATTTGTGATGAGTTATCTACAGTAATATTTTAGTGGATGTTTACATATTGGTTATAAAACCTAGCGGCTGAGAATTCACATGGATGTGATGTAAACGTTTTATTGACTTCGTCTCACAGTTCAGCTGACTGTCAGAACATGGGGTGGGCGGTGGGAGGATACAGTCTATCTGTACAGAATAATGACTGGAAATAGGGAACCAACATACCAGAAATGCTGGAGCACAACTGTTAAAGTTCTTAACAAATGTGTGTGTTTTCATTTCAATACAATCTGGAAACTTAAACATTCACAACAACATCCTGTGGTCAGAGAATTTAAGAGTTTTATTTTTAAAGGTGCAAATATTGACATTATATCCAGTTTACAAAACCGGACATTCACTTTTCATGTTCATCTAACTCTTTCTGTCCGTCTGTCCGTCTGTCCGCCTGACTCGTACGATCAACTTTAATTGGTAAAGCAGGTGTTTTGCTGTGGAACCAAGAAAGTGTCGACTGTGAAGTTCTTTGCATGACATTCCCAAGAAAGCTGCAGTCAGCTCCTACCAACAGGCACATTTTGTAATGTCACAGCTCTGCTGGACCTAAACAGACAGACGAACACCTTGACAAGGATTCTTCCTTTCTTTTCCCTATCCAAAGGTAGATGTTTATAGCAGCCAGCTGTCATAATCAGAACATTTTGAACAATAAATAAAAGAATGTGTTCAATAATCATCCAATTTTATCATAAATTATCTTAAACATTCTCTGGTGATAATTATAGATCCCTACATGAGAGGGGTAAAAAACAGTTTTGCCACTTTAAGGGGTCAATATTAAATACAGAGAAAAATAAGGTATAAAACGCTGTTACTTTTGGTGTTTTCTACGTGTGTCAGCTGACAGAAGATACTTTCTTATGTTCTGATATCGATGTACAACATTATTGTAGTGGTTACAAGATGACATGATAGTTATCCCAACATTACAAGGAAACACTCAGTGTTGTGACATGTTACAAAAAAAATCCCCAACTGTGAGAACAGGTTTGGAAATATTACAACAAAATAATACAACTTTTTTCTCATCATCCCTTAACTGTAATTCTACAGGGATACAAGTAGATTATATTTAGAACTGTGATTTAAAAAGAGTATAAAACAAACAACAACAATCCAACTATAAGTATCAAAACTTAATCTACTGTAATTATATTTCTACTTTAAGGATATGAAATACATCTAATTCTCTGTCCAGCTTCACTAAACAACCACACACAGGTACAACACAGGCCCAGCAAACAAAGCTGTGTGAAATCTCCTCTTCCTCCAAGCAAGATTTATTTTGATGAAAAAACAACAATGTGAAATAAAGGACTAGTACGAATTAGGCTTTGCTGCAGCCTTGAACCAGTCCAGAACGTTCTCCTTGTTGTCTGCAATCCATTTAATGTTGCCGATGGTTCTCTCAATAGACTGATCCACCGCCAGGGTACCGGAGCCGAAACCCACCTCAGCGTTATCTGCTTTGAACTGCTTCAGCTGTCACAACAAACAAAACATAACATGAGTCACTGTTTGAGGGGGAGAGTTAGGAAAATGGTCAGGAACTTGGCTTTCATTGGCTTTAAACTGACTGCATTAATTGACTGCTCCATTAAAGAAAACATGCACTAAAGTCAGCTTCATTTCACACCTGCAATTGGGTTCTAATGTCTTGAACTTCTAACAACTTAGGACTTGCTCTTAAAACATGAGAATTTCTAAAGGTAGAGACACATTTCTGTTGTTTAATAAAAACTAGGGATACGTCATATAATAAAAACTTCTAAAACATTGTGGACAAACGTGTGGAATATCTAACCTGCTGGAGCTCAAATTCAGTGGAGAAGCGCTCGGTGACTCCATTGACGAGGTTGGAGAAGGAGAACGATCCACCACCATACCTGTGAGTGAAAACACAACCAAGACATAATAAATAATCAGGGTCTTTTCTTCCTTTTTAATTACTTAAGAAGTTATCTTCTGTTAAATGAGATTTAGATTGTAAGCTGTGAAATGCACTACATATCTACAAGACACAGTAAATCAAGGAGATACCAATTCCAATAAAGGCCTATATTTATATTTACCATTTACTGTAAATGCAATATATACATCTTTTGCCTTATCATATTTCAAGATCGACTGGAGTATACATGTATGCCAATGTGTAAATGGCATACATGTAAATTTAACAGAAAATAACTGTGGACTGATTTCTATGTAAAGGACGACCAACAGAGTGCGAGCTCGTGCTTAGCAACAGGATGCTGACTACAGTTCACTTAATGGCCACCGTTGTCATTAATTACATGGGTTTTCTGAGTGTTATAGATCCTTTCACTATTTCTTTTCTGTGTGAGACACATTAATGACGCCTACAGTAACTCAGTTCTTTCTGATTCCCATCATTCTAACAAGCCTCGAGAGGAGAGCACTGGGTTACATGTAGAATAAGAGGAAATGCTGTTTACTTCATGTGTCTACATCATTAAGGGTATGTCTGGGAACCAGTTGAGGTTGAGGTGGGAAAAAAAATTATAAAGACAATAAACATAGGACATCACCTGCAGGTAAAAACAACTTTTACTAGATTTTGCCTTCAGAGCTTCATTAAGAACCAAATGAAAAGTGAATTAACCAGCAGCTCTGGCTTGAAACTGGTTTTCCTCTTGACTTTGTCATGTGTTAACTTGAAGGTCTAACTTCTAAAAGAAGCAAAATCTAAAAAAAAGAAAAAAATAGTATAAAATGGATAAAATAGTCATACTTGTAGTACACGTGTACAGCATTTTTTTTGTTGATGCTAGGAATAGGTATTACATTTAGATTAAGGAACATGAATAAAACAAATATATCTATATTCTGGAATAGCTTATGTTTATGCTTCAGTTTATGAGGAGTCAAGACTAAAGGTTATCTGACACAGTTTGAATTACACTTGGCATGCTGGGTCAAATGAAGCTGTCACTGATAATAAACCTGACTGTAAAACTGTAAAAATCTTCTATCATATGATTATGTAACAATGGATCTTTTAATATGTAACCCCGCTTCAGCTCAGAGTTTTTTTACCTAACACACCATATATCTGCATCCATAACAACCTTTTACTCAGAACTTTGAGGCTAATTTCAGCAGCTTTTAAATGGTCACGCTGTGGACAAATTGTAATGCTGAGCAGACTTGGTTCATTTTGAAAAACTTTATAGTTATAGACAACACATTTGGTGACTTCTCTCATGTTTCAATGATGCAGTGATGTTCAAAAGTATTGTGTTGTACTCACTGAGTGAAAATGTACGACCATCGAGCTCTGACAAAATCCCACGCCAGAGACTGACCAATCACATTGTTAGCAATGTAGACAATGGTGGAAGTGGCATCCTGCTTTCGGACCTGGTTTGGATCCAGAGTGTACTCCAGGTACCTGAGAGGGTAAACGCAGAGCAGCAGGTAGAGTATAAATATGAGCAGTTATACACTGTAGTATACTGTACAACTGCATTTACAAGGCTGTCTGTGAGCAGACCTGTTGAGCAGCCAGGGTTGCTTCGTGCAGGACAGGGCATAGCGGAGTTTGTCAGCTTCACTTGCAATGGTTGCATTCTTAAACTTTGACCAGGCAAACTCCCACTCTGGAGCGCCGCCTGCTGCAATGGCACTACAGTACACAGTGGAACGAAGGTTGGGGTGGATCCTGAAGAAAGACGACAGTTTTAAAGTTCAGTACAGCATAGATAATCCTGGTGGTTACAAAAGAGAGTAAATCAAATAGAGGATAGGAATTAAGTTCCATATTGGGATGATGTGTACACTCACAGGTTAATGTTTGTGTCCATCCAGTGCTTGAACCATGTCTTGGTCAGATTTTGGCATTCCTCAAGGCCTGTCCTGCAAGCCAGGCTGATGGCATTCACCTCATTATACCTGAAGGAAGGAGACATGGGATGGGGGGGTATTAAACAGCTTAGGAAGAAAACTTGAATTGCGGAGAGAAGAGAATGTGGGTGGGAACAAAGGAAAGAGGAGTAAGTCAAACTGGGTGATTGTGCAGCACTCTATAAGGAGCAACAGTTGGCTGGTCTTTATTATAAGAGGCTTGTTCTTAAATATGGTTTTATAATCTGTACAGCAGATGTTTGATTCGGCCTCTGCACAGTTAGGTTCACGTTTCCCAGCAACAATGCTCAACATTTTTTGTATGCTGAGCTGGTAAAAGGCGCCATACATAACAATAATGGACTGGATTGTGTGCTTGACAGCGATAGTGAAAATTAGGCTGTAAAATGCGGTCACCTCAATGAGGCTAGTTATGGCTTTTCTAGATAATCGAGCACTTAAAGCAGTGGTAATGCCAGCCTCAGCTAGCTAGCAAGTGTATAAAATATATCTACAGCTATAATGTGGTTGTTGGTCAAACCAGAGCTCTTACAAGTAATGCTAACAAGATTGGAAATAAAATTGATTTAATGTAGCAGGGAGAACTGAAATTTCAGACATTCTGATGAAACATTTAAAGATTTGTAACTTTTCTCTGCAGCCAAACATGGTTTCTTGTCGGGAGTGGGTGGTGCTGATTGTCACTTGACAAGAGCTCTGGCCCCCTGGTTGCGTTCACAAGAATTTTAATCAGGTTTTACTTAAGTGATTAATGCTATGCTCAGATTTCTTTGAAACAAAAATTTACCCATACTGCTGTTGGACTTTGTGTTTGAACAAATTGTTAAGACAGTTGAACTGTATATAAAATGTAATACTGTTTTTTATTGTTTAACTTTCTTATTTTGTCATTGCTTAACAAGTATGAGCTTCAGAGCAGTAGATTCCCATGTAATTCTCTTTACTCACTGGTCCATGTGTCCATGAGGTACACTGCTCCAGTTGCCAGTCAGTTTCTTGTAGTATTTAAACAGAGGGGTGACCTGTTTCCTCAGATAATCCTAAAAACAAGGAGGACAGAGTTAAGGAAATGTGACATTTTCCTAAAGATTAGGGTAATTAAAGTAACTCATTAGTGTTTTGGCTCTTTAGATTTTTATGCTGTTATGTTTGGCTGAAGGGAAACGCACCTGCATGGGACCGTAAACCTCTGTGCGATCGAACATGAGGGAGAAGAAGTCCAGGTTGTTCAGGGCTGACTGCCAGGGCATATACGCTGTCTCTTTGTCCAGATACAAGGTTGTGTTGAGGGCCAGCACTGTTGGGATGATCTTTGCTCTGTGGGGTTACAAGATTGGGAATGGGTTCTTCAACTCCTTGATCAATCATTTAATGATAATTTAATGATAATTTAGTTCTACCCCGTAACACGCCAACAAAATAGTTGTGTACCTTTGTGGATTTACTGAAAGTAATGAGTCCAAACACCTGACATGATCTGTGTCATGCTAGCAGTGCTGTTTAATAGTAATACTTAACTGATATCAATATTATTATCATTACTAAAGAGGATGTTTCTGCCTTTGATAATGTGTTGTAGCTTTACTGAAGGTAACAAACAAGTTACAAGTCACTTATTTCTGCATCCCTGTAATCCAGATTGTTCTCTTCATTAATACCATCATCTATACATGATATCATATTAGCAGGACTCACCTGGCCAGGTTGAAGGCATCATCCACCAACTGAGCTCTGTTGATTATCGGAATAGGCTTGAAAAACAAGAGCAATATCTCTGTCACTACTACTGAAACAACTCAGATCAAGACACATGCTCATAGGAAGGCAAAGGCCATGCATTACTCTATGTTGTAGGTAATATCACCATGCATCAGACAGCTGTGTCTTACCCTCTCACTGGTGTTCAGAGCCTTTAGCAGTTTTTCCCAGTTGCCTTGGTCATAGTTGACTCTGTAGTAACCCACAACGCCGATGTTGGCCAGCACCCAGTCATTCCCTGATACCTTCATTGCAGGTTTTGTGTCTACAGAAGACAGGGATGTGGTGTCATTAGTTAGTTGTCTTGCACAAGACCAAGACAATCTAAGATACTGAATTAATTTTTCTCTGACTCATTGTCAGTGTTTGCTTATTATTTGTCTTCTTGAGGTGGTTTTCTACAAAACAAAAGAAGCACAGCGAGAATTTGTTTTGCATTCATTTTGTGTGCATTTTTAGGGAGGAGGTCCAGGTGGGTGGTTAGGTGTACACAAGCATGTGACTTTGAGACAGGAGACCTGTTATTATCCTATTATTTAACTAACAGTGAATGATGGTTTCAAAAACCATGATCTTTCTCTAAGCTTAACTGAGGTCTTGTTCCTACTAAAGCACGACCTTAGGTGGCAGAAAACAGTCATTCAGCAGAGACATGTTTTTTACTCTCATATGCTTTTTGAAGGCATTGACAAAACACATTGTTCTCCAGATCAGAAAACACTCATCTGGCTTGTCTTTTTTGGCAATGACAGAAAAAGAGACCTCTTTCCAAAATTGTGCTAAGGCTGATTTATCATCTTAATAAAACACACAGTGAGCTTAATGATATGAGCTTCTCGTTATATTATTATCTACACTTTTAGACGAAAAGCTTCAGAGCATATTACTGAACCTCATTTATTTCCTGGATTTGCACCACAAAAACATATTTATTCCAACAGGAAAGGTGTCATTAATAATCAGTGTTCCACTCCCAAGTGCTTTTTCTCATTTTCTCTGAGCCTTAAAGTTCCTCTCCAAACATGTTTTAAACTCTGTAAAAGTCCTTTGCTATGATTAATATTTTTGCTTAACATAGTTTTCACAGATAAAAAAGTGAAAAAAATTTGGAAAACTGGGGCTGGAGGAAAATCTACGTTTACTTCCTCATTGAGAGATTCTAGGTCAGGCCTTGTGCCCCGCCCGCCACCTGCTTGCTCCAGGTGGACAGGTGAAAGAGCAGAGAGTATCAAGATGATTAGAGGAGGAAACATCAGAGAGACTCAGCCACATGTTTGAGCCTCAGTCAGACCCAGACTCAGATGAGGAGTCTGAGACCAGAACCAGAGACTAGCAGACGGATCAGTCATGGTGTTGATATTATCATCATATGTCTTGTATTATATAAAAAACACCTCAAGGTTAAACACTTGATTTTCATTGCAGGGGGTCTGTAAAGGTATTTTTCTATCATGTTGTGTAGTTGTATAGGTTGTATCTTCAATACTCTGTTCTCTGCCTGCTGCTTAGTTTTATGAGTTTCATATTTGTCCTACTGTATTGTTTTATTTTGACTTGTAATTGATTGAAGATCAGGAAAATCCTGAAAAGTCCTTTTGACACTTGCAATCAAAGAGTATGTAGATAAATTCTGTTGCACAAATGTTTCATCTCCACTCACTAAACTGTCAGAAACAGAAGTCAGCACAAAATCACTATGTTGTTGATGGTGTCTGTGTATCATACCATGTTTAGTCTCCAGCCATATTTGTGTTTGGGGCGTCATGTTCTTCCACCACTGGATTGGAACAATCCATTCATAGCTGTAGGATAAACAAGTGTAATATTAAATCTACATACTGTTTGATTTTTGTTCTTTATCTATTTTTCCCTTTATGATGTAGAAACAGACGGTTTATCAGTTGTATCATTATGTCATTAAAGGTCCCATATAGTATAAAGGTAAATGTCCATGCATTGTTTGATTATAAAGCAGGTCTAGGTTTGATGTTAATGCTGCCTGCACACAGCCTGTATTCAGAAACTGAGCCTTAAAACAAGCCGTAAGGACTTCTGGCACTTTGTGATTTCACAACAAAGCAGTCACCAGCTATGCCCCAAGCGCCAGCCCCCTGGAACCACCATCCAACCTTGCAGGATTTGGTTTCTCTGAGTGTTTACCTGAAATCTGCTATATTTTTATTAGATCACTCAGAAAACAGTCAGCCAATCAGAAGAGAGGCTCAGAGCCTCCTCTCTTCTGATTGGCTCACTGACCTGTTGTTAGAGCTCCAGAGAGAAGCCTGAGAGAGGAGATGTAAAACTACATTGGGATGGTTTTTAGTTCTTAAAACCACAAATATATCTTCTTATGGATCAACACTTCAAATATGGGACCTTTAAATTGAAAAATTAATTGTATATTAATGAAAAACAAGGTCTTAGCAGCATTATTTTAGTGATAATACTCAAATATATAATGTAGATACCAGTATTACTATAAAAGGAGTGGTAAAATAAGTATAAACAGAAGTAGCATCAGAAGACAAGAAGACAAAATGAATGACTTCATTGGTCTAGTGGGAGGGAAGAATGAAAGAAAGCCAGTGTACGCACTTGTAGGGAGATGGAACTGTGACTTCAGAGTCTGGATCCAAGAGGAAGTGTTTCTGGGATAGGGTCCCGGTGGTGGTATCTATGGTAACCACAGGAAAGCCCATCTGCAGCACCCAGGTGTTCATGATGTTATTGACGCTGGTCGGTAGATTAGTGCCACTGGCATCAACAGCCTGTGGAAGCAGATAAAGAAGAGAAAAAGTGATGTGACTGCAGACAGTAGTTGGAGTGTAGTGGATGGAGTAAAACATTAGCTGTATGCTTGAATGTAAAGCATCTGTAGAAGAGAACGTGCCATTTGCAGATGCTTCCACAGGTCTGTGTAGACTGCGTTCCCAAACTTAAATTCATCCAGGTAGGTCTGCAGGAGGGCAAGAAAACAGAGAGATAAGAGAGGGTTGTGCTGAACCACGACATGAGTCAAATACTTTTCCTCTTAGTCCAAAAAAAAAACAAACTCTGAAAAGTAAATGAAGTAAAGGAAGCAAAGTCTGCACACTAGTTGAGACAGTCCAACCCGCACTGACATGGCTAAATTCACAGTACAGTGCATCCTGTATGTAAGTGATGTGTGTTCTTAAGCTGTCCGTGCTCTGCTCACTCTTTCGCTGCCACACTGCTCAGCTGAAACCTATACTGTTCATACGGCATTTCAAAACCCGCTGCTCCACCCTGTCTTTCTTCAGGTAAATATTGTGAGGTCCTTACCCTGAGTCCCATCGTGAAGACTTCTTCAGTCAGGAAATCCGACAACATCCTCAGAACAGATGCTCCCTGTGGATGAACATACACATTTTAAATGTTTTTTTTACATCAGCTGAGTTGATCTGTGCTTATGAAATAAATAAATAAATTAAATATACGAAAGAGAAAGCAAATACATTTTTGTGGGACAGAAATTGAAACCATAATCTGGGTTGATTGATTTTATGATGGGAGATGGAAGATGGGCGATGGGAGATGTGTGTTTTCCTGCTGTTCAGGCCTGACTGTGTGTCTGTGTGTGTGGGAATTTAAATGTGTTTACACAGTCACATTGTGGAGACTGGATTTCCTTCTGAGGACAAAAAGCAAGTCCCCATAATATAAATCATCAAAGCTTAGGGAGAAAACTTGGTTTGAAGGTTAGGGCAACTAGTCATTATGGTTAGGATTAGAGCAAGTCTGCAGGACATCGATGTAAGTCAGTGTAATGTCCTTTGAAGTGATGAAACACGACTGTGTGTGTGTGTGTGCGTGTGTGTGTGAGAGAGACAGAGTGAGGTTACCTTGCTGTATGAGATGGCATCAAACAGCTCGCTGATCTGTGCTGGTGTCTGGATATCCTCTTCTTTAGAGGACAGAGGGTGGGAGGAGGCCAGGGCGTCGACAGCAAACACTCTGTAGACATCACTAAGCACGATGAGCTCTTTCTGTGAGGAGACAAATTAGACAACGCGCTAAAAACTCCTGTGACCGCTGTCACCATCATCCCGCATTAAACTGTTTTGATCACTGTGGGAAATCCTTACCATGTTCCAGTCAGGCTCAGCATGATCTGCTCCCAGGTACTCCACATAAGAGGCAAAGCCTTCATTCAGCCACAGGTCATTCCACCACCTCAGGGTCACCAGATTACCAAACCACTAAAAGGACAGCACAGAGAAAAGGTCAAAATAAATAAATAAAAATAAGACATAAGCGACATGGCTTTGACTTGACGTCCCATGAGACTTGACTTATTTGAGATTTCATGTCACAGAACTTGACTTGAATGCTTTTTGACTTCTTGACTTTTCTTCTAAAGTCACACAGAATTATTCCAAATTTGATAAGATAATTATATTCTTCTATTTTTAATGATTTTTCACACCGATTCGTGAAGCGTGAATCACTGATATGACGGTGCTACCCGACGGGTTGGAGATGGAGAGGGAGGACTGTTTACCTTTCACTGCCGCTGCAGTCATTTTATAACCCTGTACTACTAAGCTTCTAAAACAATCATTTATAACACCATACGTATGTCATTGTCCTTCTTACTACCCTTATTCTCAAATCCTTAATTTCCTCCTCCCAATTCATAATGGTGCTTTTCTTGCATGGAGGGTGATGGGTTACTCTGTTCTTGTTTTGTTGTTCATTCTGTGCTTTAGGGTTGTGAAGACTATTTTCTTTTGTTGGAGTCTGTGATACGTATCTGTTTTATAGCTATGTCTGTGTACGTTAACAGAAAGAGGACACATGTTAATCCAGATGCCATGTGTGATCAAGATCCTACTTCACAATAAAAAATACTTTTCACAAAAAATACTCAGCCACAGCGATAATAGCGACCACTATGTTGAAGTGTTAGAGTTTGCAGTGTTAAAACCTAACCATATGAGCCAGTTCGTGAGCGATGATGGTAGCAATCCTCTCTTTGTTGGAGTTGGAGGAGAACTCTTCATCATAGAGCAGTGCTGTCTCTCTGTATGTGATCAGACCCCAGTTCTCCATGGCTCCAGCGTTAAAGTCTGGCAGAGCGATCTGATCTGTGTTGGGAAAGAGATCATTTGTGGTTCATTACAAGTGCAGTTTCTTAACGTAGTTGCAGTTCTAACTGCACAAGTGTTACAACATGATACTGAGAGAAGATTGCCAAGAATTAAGGATTTGGGGATTGGAGGGAGCTGTAAAATAATTCTAAAAAATCAGAGAGTGTACTGTGCAAGCTGGCCAACAAATACTGAATGAAGATGGATTGCAATATCATAAAAGGCTTTAAAACAATCAAGTTATGAGCTTTATCCCTGTGTGTGTGATCTTCTCAGATCCTGTTCCAGAGGCCAGTCGTAAAAATTCAAAACAGAAAGATAAGTCCGGTTTTCAAAAAGCCTGACACAGCTGTTTCATTAAAGTGGCTGACAATGACTAAGTCAACACAATGATGGCAATAAACATGACTGCAATAAGTATAGACCACTGAGGGGAGTGCAACAGGGTTACAGGTTACATTAATGTATAATTAGGGAGATGTGTTGCACGTTCTTAATACACATGGAGAAGAAAACAAACAAATTTGATAACATACATTTAAAGGGGGATATGAAAATCTGGCTTCTTGTACACATGCAGAAAGTGTGTAATGGTGTTGTAGTCCATTGTGTTAGACTGGTTAGGTATTTTTCAGCCTGTGTCTTATTGTTCTTCTTAACTGTGGCCATCCTGACTATGGGACATGCTTCACCCTCCACCTCTGCTGTAGGGATTCACGATTTCAAACGCTTCTAATCATATAGAGTAACCCCGCAGAGTGAGACTTCTGTGGCCCTATAGCCCTATCTTTGTAAACCGGACTCATTCATACCCTGTTCTTCACGTGTGGCAGACTTACCAGACTTGGGCAGAGGGTAGCTGGAATTGTAATAATTCTCAAAGAACTTGAGGATGGGTCCGGTTGTGTTGAGGGCATACGCTCCCTGCCCTGCATCTATAGCAGGTTTCCGGGCAAAGATACGGATCTAAACACACACACAAGAAAACACATCACACAGAGTAATTATGCACATTTCTGTTAGCAAGAATATCATGATCAGAAACCATGCAGCCTGTGTGTTTTAAATGAATATCAGCTCTTTATAACTGTGTGCTATTAAGTATGTACGTGTAGGTTATTTTCATTAGATTTAAAGCATCTTTAAAATGATCAAATAAAAGTTAATAGAATAATGACACCATATAGCTGTATATGTATTGCTTCAGCCAAATTATCTTGGATATTAAATTTGTACAGTGTTTTCTGCTACAATGTTATTTTAGATGCTGCCACTCAATGGCAGCAGAGATAAAAATCCTTCACCTAGTGGCATTAACTTGCACTTGTATCACATCGTTCATATGTGTGCCTCCATCCAAACCATACTCATTAATTACAATGACCTTACTTGGATGTGTACAAGAATGACAGTTTTGTTTTACTTCAGTGGTGAATGACTTTGCTGACTGCAAGGGATGTGGATACCTAAGGAATTAGGGGTGTGAAAACTACTGGAAAATGGCCGATGAGTAAACACTCAACTCTAGACTTTGTTGAGTGTAATAATTATGGTAGCTCATAAATGTTACTAAATTAAGAGAGACTAACTATGGGGGTCCAACAAATACAGTCTATTTTCCAGATTTAGCACAGCAACACCTGGAACTACCTCGTTGGTCTGTTGGGAAATTGTCTGTGCACAATTTTAAACGGAGAACCAGGCGAGGGGTAAAAATATGACAATATGATCCATGTGAAGGAGAGTTTCTCACTCCAGTGTTCTCATCTTGTTTTCCTAAACCTCACCTGCGTTCCCAGAGCACAGGCCTTAATGACCTTCACTGTGTTATACCATGGGTTACTGTTTGGACAGCTTTATGACTGGTAGTGAACAGCCAGATGCATTTCTCTCCCCCGTTGCTAGGGTAACCATGGTCTAAGCTCTTGCCCAAATGTAGTTGTTGTTGAGAATAAGCTAAGTAGAGCAACGAACAGGACACATGTTATATTAAGTAGGTAAGAACATGTGAAAATGCGGATTTTGGTGTTTAATAGCATCTTCATACATTACTGTTGAGGAGAAGGTTGGAGTAAGGTGTGGTAAAATGTTGCAACCATGTGATACCTTGGTTTAGCCCTACTATGGTTCACTTGGTGTCAATGTACTGCTCATCACTTTCTCCGCAGCATGTCAGCTTTCAATAAATACTTCTGCCTGAGACATCTGAACTCCTGATCATTCTGTTTTCTTCTGCTCACAAGAATTTCAATCGCAATCCATTAAGTAAAAGTTGAAGAAAAATTGGCTGAACCAATACAGACTTGACTTTTGGGGGTCAGTTATGTACCTTGTAAACAGGTACATTTATCAAACCTGCTGATGTTAATGTGAACATGTCATTATTAACGAAGCTTCTACTATTTAACTCGTAGTGTATACCATGCTAAGCTCAAAATTAATCGAATAGCCTGTCAGTTCTTGATAGCAAATGGAACAAAGGTGAACAAAGGTCTATATCATGTGTAGGTGGAATCAAAAAGGACGCCTTTTCAGAAACCATACCGCTATCTCGCTTATCTGTGAGTACAACCTGAATTCATGAAAGAGTGGGTGAGGGGGGTCAATTACCAAAACTCCATCAATGGTGTTGTTGATGTAGGCAAAGTCACTGACAATGAACGCGAGCAGGTAGGTGGACATTTTTTCAGTTGGCTTAAAAACCGTCTTCAACACATGCTGGTCGCCCATGGTGACATTGCTTGATTCTGTAGGAGAGAATGGTTTTTATGGAAATTTTCTATTTTTGATTTGATTTTCAATATTTCCATTGCTGCCCAGGGTAACTAATTTTACTATCAAAAAAGTCCAGCATTGTCTTCCTCATACATTCAATTGATTGTGTCTGAAACTGTGAAAATAATCCTGTCCAATTATCATTGAAATACAACAAACCTTTTTCCTCGCTATTGGACAGGGCTACAGTTCCATGGTCGTGGAGCAGAGTGATATGAAAAATAGCTTTCATAGCTGGCTCGTCAAAGCAGGGGAAAGCCTTCCTGGCATCTGTTGGCTGCATCTGAGTCGTAGCAACAACCCTGACAGGAAACAGACAAATTAAACATTGTGTAGCCTATAAAGAAACAACTCAACATTTGCATGAAGTTTTACCAAGACCAAGATGATAAAAATTCATATCAATCTGATCTGTGTGTTAATAAATAGGCGCAGTGTTTCTTTAGCTAAGATTGGCACAAAGACTGGAACTATCAGGACCTGCTAGCCTAGCTATAGTTCAAAATCCACCTTCCACAAAGTGTCATACTTAGAAAGTGTGTCTTGTTCTTCAAGATACACATTTAGAAATAGAAATGTTAAAACAAAACTGCAGTTTTTATACCAGTTAAAGCTCGGTACTGAAGCCACTTCCACACCAGCACTATTAAGCAGAGTGTTTGCATGTGGTGTCTCAAAAAGGTGGTAATGATAGTTTTGGAGTTGTTGAAGTGTTTTTTTAAGATAGGCTAAAGCTAGCATCAAGACAGATTAGATAGATAAGTTCCTTAAAATAGGAAACAAGTTCCTTCAGTGAAAACTGATTTGGAACAGTTCTAGTTGCTACTGTGGGTTTCAAACCTTTCAGGACTCACTTTTGCTTTTGCTCTTGTTATGTTTCAAGTAATATTAAATAAAACTAAATGCACATACTTTTTCACTCCATTCTCCATGTATTCACTTCTGTAGAAGCCTCCCAGGTCATCAGCCAGCTCTCCAGTAAACTTAGTGTAGAGGTGGTACCTCTGGCCCCTTTTAAGTTTACCATCCAGCTGTAGGACCAGGTACTGAGTTGTAGGCTGGAGCCAGGAAGACTTGATTGAGATAGCTTCGGCTCGACTACTGATGGAGGTGAGCTTCGCAGGGTGGCCATTCTCAAAGGTGGTGTAGTTCAGCTTATTGGAGTGGATAAGAATCAGATCAGTGTCCTCAGCAATCTCAAACTCCACAGTGGAATCACCTGAAACAGCATGAAATAATTTTAATTTTCATGAGCAGTAGTAAGAAACCTCAGCTTTACCAAACCCAACCCATTTGCTAAAACTTCTGACTGTCTTTGTATTTATGAGTTGCCTTGATGAGTGGTTCCGAAGCATTGTCCACTCACAAAGCTCTAAGTCCAGACGAAGTAAAGTTATTCAGTGAAAAGGATTTTGTGCAGTAAAAACATGTAACCTCCTGCTCGGGAACTACTGACATTGACTATATAAAGTACTTTACGTATCAAATCAGAAGCTAGCAGAAGCTACCTGTCATCCCTTTCCAGTGAAAATCATGGGTCTTCATACTTTATCATTTAAAATGTTTCTGTAAAAAGTGTAGGGTTAAGGTTTTCTTTATAGGTTGAGAAACTTTGTAAGCTAAATTAACCATTTAAAAACCTTAACATTATCTGAAAAACACAATCTCACAAAGTTTAAAACATGGGTGTTTTTCTTAATTTCAGGACAACTTGATGTTTTGGAAATACGTTTTTCACAGGACAGCAATACTACGCAAAGTATATCGATGAGGTACTGCTGCAAGTACACCAAAATAAAACTTGAGACTCAAATGATGACAAAATGTTGTACAAAAATGCTCAAGAACAAGAGAGTAAGGACCTTGAGTTGAGATCGTTCTGTCAACTCTTCTTTCTAAGATCAAGATTGGACTGTCAAGCTTAATGTGAATTCTTGTATGTTGTGCTGTCCTTCATTTCTTCATGTCTTTTCTTTTACACTCTTAAAGCTGTAGCATATTAACCTTGTATCAGTCTCTACCTCCATCCCTTCTCCTCTCAAAGAAATGCTGCTGAAGCCTTACCAGTAAAGATGTAGAGTCCAGTTGAATCTGGGGTGAGTCGTGGCCACAGGGTGACATTATAGTGGTCCGGCACCAGGGTCTTGGGTAGTCGATACTTGTCCCAAGGTTCGTTGGATGGAGCAGTAGTTGGTTTAGATGTTGTTCCTCCATCCGTTGGTGAAACTTGATTATTTTTAGCTTTTTCCTGTGAATAAACAACGGAGAGAGCTATGATAGTAGCCAGGGCCCCTGCGCCCAAGATGATACCCACTACCCCAACACTTTTACTAATGAAGAAACCTTTCCCCATGTTGTTTGCCTGTACTGAAACCTCACACTAATACAGGGCAAGGGTGGAAGGGGGACTTTTATATTCAGCCATAGGTAGCATCTCCCCTCCCATTCACTGTTACAGGTGATACATTAACAGTGAGATTGTAAACCTGGTGAAAACAACACCAGCTCAGTCACACTGACTTTCGACTATGATTTAACTGTACTTCTAACTCTTTGAAAATAAAAGCCTAGGACATAATGTAAACAAGGATAACCGAGGTCTTCAGAAGTTTATCAGAGGAAGAATTATTAGTTTTTCAAGAAGATCAGCTACCTGACTTTCTGCATTTTGTCACTGAGATATTTGAAATGTGCGCTTTTCAAACATAAGGATGACCGCTTTTGACATTTTGGGAAATACATTTATTAATTCTCTCACCAAGAGTTAGATGAGTAGATAGATACCAGCCTGATGTTTGTATGGTAAATATGTAGCTGGAGCCAGCAGCTGTTAGCTTGGCTTAGCATCAAGAGTGGAAATAGTCACTGTCTAGCACAATGTTTTGATTACAGCTGACTTAGTTCTAGTATGTGTTGAACATCATGATGCTGCTGAGGGAGATTTACCATGTTGCAAGGGCATTATAAAAGGTTTTTGGAGGAAAATTAAGCTGTGTAGCTGTGTAAACTGTGTAACTTTGATGTTATGACTAGATTGCAAATACACTGTATATTACATTGGTTTAGCAAGAAAATTACAAAGAAAAAAAACTGTGAATCATTTAAGGATCATGATGCAACGGGTGCAGCATGCAGCCTCTCACAAAAATAAAAAAAATCCATCAGTCTGTCTCTGAATTCTTGATTATGAACTCCAATATAGTTGAAATGAAATGGAAATTTTTTAACTTCTCTTGGCTTAAAATTGTCATATTTAAAGAGGTTATTCACAAATTTCAGTATCTGCCTTTGAAACACTATTTGTAAATTTAATCATAAAATGTAAACTATACTTCACATCCTCATATTCCCATATTTGTGTAATAATCAAACATTAAAAGGCTGTTGAATCTGGGCCAAAAAGAAGCTAAAAGCCAGATGATTTCTTTGAATTTAAAAAACTATATTTGCAAACTTTACCACTGCGCAATTTTTACTTCAGCAATATTTCTTCATGAATCTGTATTAAGTGAACGTTAAAATGTTAAAGAACAGCATTTCATTCATCAATATTTCTGACTAAGCAAATGATAATAATAGTGTTCCTATCATTCTTGGTGATCTCCAAATGGTTTACATCATGTTTCATTCTGTAGTTATATTTTAACAGAGGGGCAGTTTACCATAATCCTACCATTTTATGAACATCATTATAGTCACGCTGCTGTAAAGTCATTAGAGGGGAGAGTAGGTATCACAGGTGAAATCCATTTGCAGCTCTTAACCCTTTCAGTTACCAAAGCTCTCTGTATCTAAATCAACCCCTCTGTCTTTGTACTTGGAAAGTGGAATAATTTTACAAATGTCTTAAAGACAGCCTTTGCTTTACACATTGAAACAGCCGGCATTAGCACCTTGTAAGAGATATACAGTGGATGAAAAAGGTGATTGGATCTCAGCCTGTTATCCAATTTCAAACTCTTGGACTTTCATATAAAATAGCTAGATTAGACACTATAACATTTTAAATGTTAGTTTATCACTTTCCTCACAGTCTTTTTTTCTTCTACATGCTGACCCACACAATTTCCTTTTCATGTTGTTCAAACCAGTTCAGAATAACTGCGGACGATGGTTCGGCAGACGATAGTTCGGATTAAAGACCGCTAATGTTGCTCTGTGTCTCCTGGATTTATAAACAGGAAACTGTTGGCCAACACATTTGCCATATCAACCTTGTAAAGTCTTATGTTAATGCTGTGCTTTAAGCTTGTTCTGATGCCTCCGAGTGGCTAAAATATTAGTTATCACATCTTTGAATAGGTGCAGACTAAAATTGCTGAATGTTAAAGTGTGGTATTGAACAAGACTGTTGTGGAACTTATACTTTTTATACACTACTACTGTGGCTAAAGAGGTAGAATAGGTCATCCACTATTCAGAAGGTCAGTGGTTCTATTCCCGGCTACTCCAGTCCACATGTCAGTGTCCCTGGGCAAGATACTGAACACCAAATATCCCCCAATGTAACAATGGTGTGTGAAAGTGTATGTAAAAGTATTTTATGTGTACAAAACTGTGTGACTTATAGTGTAAAGTGCTTTCACTGGTCAATAGAACTAGTGCAGTCCATTTACCATTTAAAATAACGGGCAAATCTGTGATAAAATTGTGTAATTTCTTCAAACCCACTCTTCCACAGCCTCATACATATTTTTCTGTATCAAAAGACCTTATTGTGTATTATTGCTAACTTACACTGACAAAAATATGACATTACTTTACAGATTATTCATGCTGTACACCATAAAAACTGAATTGCTCTCACTTGCAAAGGAATCGGAGCTCTGATAAACCATTTTATCATGTTTATTGTGGAGTATTTCCAAAAAGTCCCAATGACTCCCTGTTGATGTTATTACCATCCCACTTTGTGTTATACCTCATTTGTGAAACCAGAATAACAGATTGTCTACCTATATTGACAGCATAGTAACCCAAAGCCTTACATATATGTCTTTTGCTGTAGTGACAGTGAGGAACACACCGGGGTCAGCTGCAGTTCACTGTCCTTTTGAGGCCTTATGTGACAATAAAATACACGTACTATGTGCAACATTTCCTAAGTTGTGAGAGAGATGTGGAAATGATAAATGTGCTATAAAGCCAACAATGCACAGGTACAGATATGGGCAGTTGTTAAAGGTTTATCTCACATGACTCAAACTCTCCTTTGAGATAGCCTGTATTATTGAAAGCCTGGTGAGTACAAAATGTCCAACACTTCAGAGGGGTTTTAATAGTTTTATAAGTTATTGATAAGAAAATTTGATATTATGTTGGAGTTTATAATAGAATCCAGTAAGCGAGCAAGAATAGACAGGTTTTTACAACAGAAGGTCTATAAAAATATCACCTTTATCTCTGGCCTTGTGTTTATCTCTGTAATATTCTGATAAAAGTCTACAGCATGACTTTGTTTGTCAGGTGAAAGGGAAGGCGATAGAGTTCATTGATTGTTCATTGAGGTTTGGAAATACAAATGTCATTCAAATGCAGTGTAGGTGGTCAATTGCAAAGGATAAGGCTGGCATTATTCCATACTCAAGGTCCATTTACTTACTATTTTTAGAGCTTCCCTTGCTCAATGGCTAGTTTATTTATTTGTTCCATGACAAGTGAGCAACTCCTTCCACCGAGGAAGACCATGTGATATAAAGCTCATTAAAATGCTAGTAAAAAGAGCATAAATGAAGACAGTATCACATGGTCTTTATGAGTGGATTGAGTTATAGAGATAAAGATTGTGTGATGTAGTTCTTCTGAAAAATCCAGGAGGAGTTGTTATTGTTTTGTCTTTCTTTCTCCAAAGTCAATAAATTAACTTTGATCCATAGCTTTTATGCCAATATAGAGGAAAGGTTAAGGATTGGTGTGGTCACATGGTTTCATTTCACTAAATGATCCAATATTTCATTCAAAATCAAGATTAGAGAAAAAGTCTAAAACTTGACAATTTATGTAGCTACTTTGATTTTTCATGTAGGACTTTTACCTGTAATGGAGTATTTTTATATTGATGTGTTGATATTATAACTTGAGTAATGGGTTCTTCCAATACTGTTGTCTTGCCATTCAGATTCATATCCTTTAATCTGTATAATATATATCTCAGTATAGCAGCTATCATACCATTATTATTTAGCATTAGCTTTATGGCTATTTAGCTAGCTACAAATGAAACACCTACACACAAAATGGCATTTTAGTGTTAACATTTGACTACAGACCTTTGTATTGGGCCTTGTTTTCCTCCTCCTAGTTTCCACCTTGCACACCTGAAGGATTGACTCAATCTCTTGATCCATTCTAGCATTGGGCTGATTGATGCACAATTGCAGATTAAAGTGCACTGAGGAGCAGCAGTATTTATTCCATCATGCTCAACTTGTGACTGAAAGTTTTTTTTTATTGCTGTGATTAAAAGGCCGTTTTTGTTGATAACCATGATGTTACCATTATGTCAATTATGTCATTATGCATATTCTCGCTCTTGTGGGACCACCCGCCCTTACCAACCGCTTGTGTCGCCTCTGCCACTAGCCAGCTCAGTTTGTAACCATGGCAGCCAGTTTCAGAAAACGGAAACTTTTCTGACAGACTGTAATGATGCGTTTAAGTACATTTAAAACTGTTCAGATCTGCTTACCAAAATTCAGAGCAAGCTACTGGGGTGAACTTATTTTCACGTTTGTGATATGGTCTGTACTTCTTGATAATCTTTTCTATTGTCTAATGTAATTTCACTAAAACGTTAAAATACTTTATATGCAAATAATTTGTTATGAGTACAGTTTTCTAAGTTATGACTTTGCACCCCTTTAACAAACCACTGTATCACTATTGAAGCACCATGCACTTTAAGTCTAACCACTGAGACAAAGATGAGAAATCTTATCTCTTAAACTTCCTTTGAAGTTGCGAAAAGGAAGACAACTTGTTGCCTAGTGTCATATATAGGTTAACTGTATATCCCTTCTATATTATATTGTGCCTGTGCTGGTTACGACTCTCATGTAATATTTTTTCCGACAAACATGAAAGCAACATGCTGCCTCTCTGGTCACCATAGCAACAGGACGCCACACGGCAGGAAAAACACAATTTGTCGTTCATGACTCTTCGCCAGTCTGTTTTCTTTAACCCAAATACATCGATATTTTCGAGCAGGTGAACCGCAGTATCTGCTGACAGAACTACAAACAACAGGCTGATACTGAAAGCTAGTTTAGCTGGGTCGAAAATGCCTTTGTTAGTGACAGACTACTCATGGACACAGACCGACACGACGGTTTACATACATGTGCCTTTAAAAGGAGCGAAAGTTGGGAAAGTGGACATTGTATCTACAGACGAATACCTCAAGGTAAAGTTAGCTAACAACAGAACACGCTGTGTGTCCATTCTTACTGGATCTTGGTGTCCCACAACACAACATCTTTTTAATAGATAAAGCTATCGTTATATATCCTGTTCTCTTCGTTTAGCTGTACCACATACAATTTTACATTTCAATAACATTCAATGCAACTGACCAATCACATCGCTGTACAATATACAATTTAAATGTAAGATTCTCTATACAGTACCTATGAACTGATCTCCCCTTTCTTTTCTGCACAGGTGCATTACCCACCGTATCTGTTTGAAGCCTTCCTGCTGAAACCTGTTGATGAGGACAGAAGTTCAGCAAAGGTTGGAAACGGAGTTGCTGTCATCACTTTGCCAAAGAGAACCAACAAAATATGGGAAAATCTGATGATAACCACAAGTAAGGGCATCTAGTTGATTTTCTGATCTTTGAATGACTCTGGGGTCACACAGTGATCAATGAATACTGCAATATCAATGATATAAATAAATACATTGAAACCAATCATTATTATTATTAGTAGTAATGTCTTTATTATTATTTCACAGCGTATAAAACAGCAGCTTATTAAAACATTGCTCTTATAGAAAAAAAGTAAGAGAACTTTATCCTACCCTCATAATCTCAAAATTGTATTTCGAAGGTGTTTTACCTTATGGAAGAATGAATTCAACAACCAAAATCTATGTAATTATTAGTGGCTGGGAAATTATGCTCTTCAAGATTTTCAACAATTATTTAATCTACTTATCTTAAGGGCTAATAAATGAACAGTTATTATCAGCTGCCACTGAACATATTGGATCACCTGATGTGCTCTATCATCAAGTGGCACTTGTATTTTAAGAACTGGGGGGGTTGGATTATGATTGAACATAATTGTGCTGTTGCCGGTAGTGACTTCAGTGCTTCAGTGATTTGTAAGTGATGATCATTATCATATTTACTTATGGACAAGGCAGCATTATTTATGTAGTTTTCGTCTTCTTCCTCTTTGCTCCAACTATTCAGTTGAAAACACACTGGCTCCCCTGCAGCTATGATCTGGCCCTGTGTGGCATGTGTCTTAAGCTAAACCCATGATAAACACATGGACAGAAAACATTCAGCTCTGTAAGACAGCCATGCTGGCCAGTATGGGTTTTTTATATATAAAAACATAAAAAACATATACATGAGTGTTACGAAGATCAAATTTAGGGTTAATGGTTTAGGACTTATGAATGATTTATAAATAATTAATCACTTGTTTGTTTTTCTGAATAAGCTGAAAATTGTCAAAATGGCCCATCACAATCTTTTTGTTCATTTTTACCAGCAATCTAAGACAAGTGCTTGGTATTATATCTCGATAAATGGTTTAAATGATTTATTATATTGATCATTCATTGATAATTGGGTAATCCTTTAAATTGACTAATTGCTTGAACAATAATAAACTTAGGTCCCTAATCAGACCTGATTGAAAATGAGGTCAACATGGACAGACCCAAAAAGAGAGAGAACAGAGCAATGGCAGCAGCATGATGCTCCGCCAATTACCAGCTGGAGTGACGATGTCATAGTTCACTCTGTCCGTCAGCTTAAAAAAAACACTTTTCCCCTGTGATGATGATGATCAGACATGATAGAGAAACTGTAGTCACCTGTATTTAACACCGGTTCTATGAGTACATGTGCAGCCCTCTAATGGACTTCGCTATTGGTTTAGCTGCTCTGCCTTGGCAACAGGGACAGATCTTTGCACTTACCATAAAATCATGAGGCAGCATTCACACGCTATGAGGCACCAGCCCAGTTCAGCTCCCATTTGAACACACATGCATCCAGGTAAGTACTACTTCTATGTTGTGTGTTACACCTAACGGGCATCACTCTTGTTAACCCCCTGAAAGGAAGGCTGTTAGGGATGTGATGTAGTCAAATGTGGGTCTGAATCTGTACAACTAGCAACTACTGACTGGGTGAAAGAGGTTAAGTGGTCATTAAGCCATTGAGTACCAGCTCTCTAGGGGTTTCACAGCCTAACTGTTCGCTCCACCCACTACAGGGGTGCAACCTACTGCCTCATAGCTGAAAGAAATTGTATCTATTATCTAATGATCTAATGATATCTAATGACCTTGCTGAGCCACAAGGAGCATCCTGGGCTACCGGTCTGTGGCAGATGAGTCGGTCAGACCTCCTGAGGTTTGCTGTGTGGTCAACGCAACAGAAGGGACACAAGAAGGGTTAAAATGACAGGTTGCTCAGTTCAACCAGGCTGTGACTTTTTCTTTCAAAGAAATGGCCAATTTCAGATCTCAGACACATCTGAGAGGGAGTCTGTGCATCAGTTTCCAAAACTCCAGGTGATTAAGTGCTCTTGATGGGATGAGATTGAACAGTTCTTACCACAGTACTCATCACATCACCCCTCAGGCCAGCTTCACAGTGCATTTTCAGTTACAGTTGCTGCTGCTTACTCCATTTTTTTCAAAGTATACACAGGGGCAGATGTGCTGCAGTAAGGAAGGGGAGGGCGGCTGCGGCTGTGTTGAATGCACATGTGCCGTTGCCACAGAAAGTACACTGGCGGAAGTGATAGACGAGCTGATTTAAGAGGAAAGCTTCTCTGTTTGATTATCTGTGGCCAGATAATCAAACTCTGAAGCTGATATTCCAGGAACCATAAACAACATTTATGATACTGATTAAGAAAACTTGTTAAATTAATTGGCAACTGCTCACTGTCTCACCCCACCTTAAATTCCTCTAACACAATATCTCCTGTGGAAGATTGGCTTCTCTGATTGTATCTGACTTTTCACTTTCTTTATACTAACACATCTGAGACTAACAAAAACTTGGATAGAAACAGCAATCTAGAGTGGTAGTGACACCTAGTGTTCATAATAGGAACTAGAACTACATTTTAACAGTAAACAGGCCAAATATAATTGTAATTTTAAAGTAACTCACAGGCTACACAGATGGAGATGTCAGGCTGCACATAGATAAGACACCCATATGTCCTGCTGCAAAGTTGTTAAACAGAAATCACCCAACTCTCAGCACAGAAGGGAAGACTGGTTCTAAGACATTTTTTTTTATGTCTACTTTACTCAAATTATCAAATATACATTATATAACTATAGATACAATTAATCTAACTTTATGAATCACTGTGTTTTAGATGACAAAGAAAAAAAGAAGGAGATCAGAGAAAGAGCTCTGTTGAAATACCAGGAAAAAGTTTCTTCAGAGTCCAGATCCAAGGCAGAGAAACAGCGCACAGAGAAAAAATATGCACTGGAGACAATGATGAAGGTAAAATCCTGTGAGACCACAATCTACTCATACATCACATCAGCAGGTAAACTGCTCCGCAAAGTGTAAGAATTTATATAAAACGTGTTTTGCTTGATTTCAGCTTGAAAAGGAGGAGAGAGAAAGTGTCCAGAAAATGAAGGACGCCGAGCGAGAGAAAACCACAGCAGAGCTGGACGCATGGCAACTGAGACAGAAACAACAAGCAGAGGAAGAAGAGCAAGTAAAACTCCACACACAGCGAGATAATCAAAACAACCTGAAAGCCGTAACACAGAAGCAAGAAAAAAGATGTTCGGATGGAAGAAATGTCAAACTGGGTTTGTAACTTCCTGTCTGATCAAATTTGCTCCTTCTATTGTGATTGCACTATGAATCTCGATTTCAGTTGGAGTGATAATTTTTAGAAATGATGATGATGTGATTTTTGTTAGGGCTTGTACCAAACAAACATGTTCTCTGATGTCTGGAGAATATGATTTGTAGGCTGGAACGACTGTCGCACCACAACGCTTCACAAAATGTTGTGACACATTTTATCTTTATCAAAACAATTACAGCTCCTTTAATCTTTTTGCAGCTCCTGCGAATTGGATATTGCCTAGTCATATTGCGATTCCAATCATATTTCAATTAATTGTGCAGCCCTATTCTCTACTCATTGTTGGTTATGGTATGTCAGTGAACATATTCCTGTGTTTAGATCGAAGAGGCAGTGAAGCAAAGTGCAAGAAAAAACCGGCGGACCTGCCAGCTCCGAGACCTGCTGGAAACATTCAAGTTACATTTACCCCTCGGGTTTTCCCAACAGCCCTCAGGGAATCAAGAGTGCAGGAGGAGGAAGAAGTGAGTCGTCAGTCTCTTTTTCTGTCACCTGCAGATTTTTCCCTTGTTGTTGTACAGCAGTGAGCAAAAAGTGGTAAAACCCCTAAGGAGGAATCTTTAGCAGGAAGTACTCAAAACCTGCAGCACAGTCTCACTCACAGTCGCCCTGTTGGCTCTAAAAAGATCAGCATCACCCTCTGGGAGTCACCCCAAGAGGATGAGAGACACAAGTAATACACAAGTAATGCTGTTGTATAAATACATTTTTGCCACTAATACTAACCTCAGCTCAAGTGTGATACAATCTTCAAAAAGTTCACCGGTGTTAATTTAAAATAGACATCTTGTTGTGTCACTGGGAAAAGTGCACGTGACTAGATTCCGTTTAGCTGCTTCAGTTTCAGGGTCCTGGTAACGTGTGTGCTGCCTCACTGTCACACTGTCGTGGTTTGCTTGGACATTTGAATAGAGCAGAGACATTTTTATTATTAGCATTGCTACCATTAGTAACACTTTTCAGTGCTTTTCCTACTAAAACAAATGAAATGTCTGCACTGAACAAAAAATCTATATCTTAATCTCTAAAATCTTATCTAATGAGTGGAATTCGGTGCAACCCGATTGTGAGACTACTAAAGGCCTAACTAAATATATTTGTGTTTATGTTATTTTTTGCACTTTTTCAACAGTTGCAGTAAAACAGAAAAACACCTATAATTTAGTTCCATGAATTACAAGGACTGAAACATAATAGTTCATTATTAATGCAGATTGTTGATAACTGAATGTCATTTACAGAATCTCTGATGACCTCTTTAAAGCCACATGTGCTCAGTGATGCAGTGCAAGAGACTAAATAGAGGCATTAATGGCATCATTTCATTAATTTCACAGAGAATGATTACTTTGTTTTCCAAATGAAAACAGACTTCCATATGAATTACATTATGAATGTGTGTAATTTAGGTTTATTCACCATCATATCTGTGCACCACTAAAGCTGCATTCAGAACAACTTGAGCCCTGTGTAATACAGACACTCATTTCTAAAGTATGTCACCCCTGGAATACTCAACCTTATGGGCGTAACAAATGCATACAGAAAAACATATGCCAGTTTCAAGCAGAATCTGTCCCCTGTGAAAATCAATCAATAAATCAGGCCTGATGATCACAGATTTTTTTTTTTTTGAGCTAAATAAAAATGGTCTCTGTGCACAGAGACTCTTTTATGGGTCTAACGAAGAAATGATATGAAAATAACATTGTTGGTATCAAAGTTTTATCTACAGCTTAAACACATCATGTGCTTTGTGAGCACGGTCACACTAAGTTTGTACTTTATATGTTTAAATCAACCAGTGGCTCCACAAACAAGCTGAAGCCAGACGTGCAGTTAATCCAGATGTTGAAGAGCTGAAGGACCTGACGGAGGAGAATAGGAACCCTGACTGGTTAAAGGACAAAGGAGAGTAAGTGAAGTCTTGTCTCAAATCTATTTAACAGTGTTAATTTTTTTCTGACCCATGAAGTCACTAACCTGACTCTTTCAGCAAGTGTTTTGCGACTGCGGACTACCTGAGTGCAGTCAACGCCTACAACCTGGCTATCAGGCTCAACAGAAAGATCCCAGCTCTGTACTCAAACAGGGCGGCATGTCACCTGAAGTTAAGAAATCTTCACAAGGCTGTTGAGGATTCCTCTCAGGTCTGTACTGTCTGTGTGTTTTTACATTATCTGTGTCCATCACAATTTGTGTCTGCTCACTGCATTTTCAAAATGAAACTTATACGTGTTTTAAACTTCATTTAATATGATTTTCAGAAGTGACATGTGACAAGGTGCAGAGGTTAGCACTGTCACCCACAGCAAGATGGTTCTGGGTTTGAATCCTGGTTTTCTGTGTGGAGTTTGTATGTTCTCCCTGTGCTTCTGTGGGTTACTCTGACTTCCTGCCACAATTCAAAGACATGCAGGTTAGGTTTAGGTTTATATGTGACACTAAACTGTCTGTAGGTGTGAATGTGAACGTGATTGGTTGTTTGTCTCTATATGTCAGCTCTGTGATAAACTGGTGACCTGTTCAGGGTGCACCCCACCCTCGCCCAGCTGGGACTGGTTAGGGCCCCCCTGTGACCCTCAAAGGACAAGTGAAATAGCTAATGGATGGATGAATGGACATGCCTGACTTCCTGAGTAGAAAATCTCACCTGCAGGCACTTCTGATTGTATTTTTCCTAGATGAAAACAGGACATGCACAGAGCTATAATCAAACTTAGAGAAGTGAAGCAGGAGTGTAGTGATGTCACTTCCTGTCAGCACCCCTGAACTGCTTACAGTGTTTTCGAGGGAGCTGAATGTCCAGTGCACTGTGTAGGTTTTGGTATTGGGACACTATGGTGAATTCCTGTTTCCCTGACTAGTACAGTTCCTACTGTAGTAGAGGCAAATCAGAGTCTCTCTATTTCAGGCTGTAGTTAATGTGCACATTAGTGAACAGACCAGAAGTCACCCAGAATACCCAAACATCTCCACACAGTACCATGTTTTTTCAGTTTGTTTCAGTTTCTCCTGTATTACCACGTCTGACATGAGCTCAGCACACTTCAGGTTGTGAGTTAGGCTGATATCGAAGCTGTATTAATCTGTTATAATGCTTTTATGTAAAGTAGGAGGAAACATAAAGTTGGTCCACGTTTCTCTGCAGGCCCTTGATCTGCTGACTCCACCAGTTGCTGCTAATGCAGCTGCCAGAGCCAGAGCCCACGTCCGCCGAGGATCTGCTTTCTGCCAGCTACAGCTCTATGCAGAAGGTCAGCCAGTTTGTCTGTTTGCTTTGGTACACTGTTACTATTCAAGTTGAGATTTCACATTTTGTTTTTAGTGGTAATCTCACACTTTGTGTTGTTAAAATATAATGGTAGAGTAACAATACATCACTGCAGCATGTTGGTCAGGATGATGACTTAATGGCTGAACAGGTGACTACATCCACCTGCTCTGTGTTGTCAGCTGATGTGTTTGTGTCATGTTTTCTCAGGGCTACAAGACTACCAAGCTGCTCTGAAGATTGACTGTCACAATGAAGCACTGCTGGCAGACACACAGAGGATACGAGACATTATTCAAGGCACTGCAGCTCACCCTGATACACAGTGAGGCACGGAAATATACACTGTACATATCATGTATAGCTTCTTATTGTTTGAGTTGTTTGTCTGTTACAAAATGATTTAATAAATGATAACAGAGAACCAAAGGCGGCTGCATATCAGTAACAATACAGTCAAATACTATGTGAAATCCCTGCCGCAGTCAGTGTGAGACAGACCTGCTTCGAGTGCAAGGGAGACGTGACACTATCTGTGTGTAGAGCGCCCTCATGTGGTCAAATGTTTCACCTGCTAAAATCAGCTGTTTCAGTGTCAGTGCGTTCATTAATACACAGTTACTAAAATAAAAAATAGTCTACGTCAGTCTTTTAAAATTGCTGGCCTTAGTAGTGTTTTTTGTTCACATGAACATACATGAGGACTAGTTCAAACTTTTATCAGTGTATTTTCTGTCTGTTGAAAATATCTTGATAAGGTGGTAATTTAGTACATGTTTACAGGTTTGTAATTTAAAAATATTTGAGGGAGTGAATAAGGTGACAATAACCTTAGACTGTCTCCGATCCTTCTGCCAAAGAATCTCCATCTTAGAAAAGAAGGATGTAGCTCTGGCTTCAGCAATCAGCCAGGTCACTTTGGAACCTTGGCTGATGAAAATTCCTGCCTCGGCTAAAATCCTTGATACTTTTCCTTGCTCAAAGGACCCATCAGTGTTCGTTGCTGAGGGACAGAAGAACACAGATCTAGACACAGTTTGTGGTGTGATCATCAGCTTTTATTAAGTTTCATCAGACTGACCACTCTACCCATCCTCACTCTACAGTATGATAACACGTCAGTTTCAGATTGAAGGGATTTGGAAAATGGCACTTTTCTTTGCAAACACAGACTTTCTGTGAAGGCCCTTTTTTGCTGTGAAGCTGAAGTGCAAATTGAGGTCAACTGATCAGACCGTGCAGCGGGTCAAGACCCAGAGCCACTGGGTCATGGGAAGGCCGCTGTGAGTTTCTAGATGATTCTGGAAGACGTGGTTGGTTTGGTGCTTTATTCTTACCTTGAAGCTCTGTTTTAGTTGCTGGTTCTAACATCATGTCCAGGCCTTCTCAAATTCCTTTAACATGACATAATACTGACTCATAACTCACAACACTGAGCATACCAGCTTTAAAATATGGCTCCACAGAAAAGCAGATCAGAGCTCCAGTCCTGTGTGACTGTGAAGTAGCACTTGAAGATGTCGACCACACACCCTGCCCTCTGTCAGTCGACACAATTGAAATCTGTAAACACCCCGTAAAGCCGCTTTTCTAATTTTTTTTTCTTCGACCAATTTTCTGTTTTCTTCTAATCTCCTAATCAAATGTGCCAAAAGCTTCCCAAAGAATTACAAATGGTTCAAATTCAGCGTCAGCAGAATGGGATCATTAAGAGGCTTTGATTTGTAGTGGAGCTGCATTGTGGCCGAGCAGTTCAAGTGAATGATTGTCAGTGAATGACTTCTCTAAAGCATTTGAAAAGAAACACAATTCCACCATGCATAGACAAGCGAGAACGTTGAAGTGTTATTACAAAAGATTAATGCGAGTGCTTGGAAATGAAGCAAATGGAGGTGTATCCATGAACTCCTGCTGGAAACTCACTGGACGACTTCGCTTTGGGTTTTAGGTTTTGTGGTGAGAAAGTTCACATGACAGTTCATATATTTTCATTTTAGGATTTTGATTATGACCGAACCTGTTCTGTCAGTGCACGAGCATCTCATGATTAAATGTCTGCATCTTCCAGGCCTCAATTTCGAGTGTTGGACCACTGACCACACAGAGCTGTGTATCTTCACAGGATAGATATTTTAAAGCTGCTCTCACGAATTATTAAGCCTCCATGCATTCAGGTTGTCCGTCCGTCCCATTCTTGTGAAAGCGATATCTCAGTAACGCCTTGAAGGAACTTCTTCAAATTTGACATTCATTCATTCGAAGGACGAACTCAAAGGTCGCTGTGACCTCACAAAACATGTTTTTCTTCCATAACTCACAAGTTCATTCACTAATTGTGACACCATTTAACTCAAATGACTCTAAGGATAAAATTAAGTGATGACAATTTATATCCCTTTTATATCCATATAAGCATTTGCCAGGAACATTACATTACAGTTACGGCTCATTACATCACTGAGGGAAGGATAAATCAGAAAGTCTTTAAAACAAAAGTGGTCTGTACAAACAGGAGCAGTGGTGGCTGAGGATAAGGCTCAAAGTTACAGCTATCACATGGATAATACATCTAACATGGGTGTGGCAGTAAATACCTCAGTGGTAAATGGACAGTAAAGATCCAGGATGGGATCATTCTGAGTAAGAATCATCAGTCTGTGTATTAGTAGTAGAAAGATAAAGTTACAATATCATTATTATTTGTGTGTGTTGCACTCAGAACTGAACAGAGCCGAAGAGAAGCCTTAGTCAGAGCACGACCTTGTCCATCCAGGGAAAGACTTACAGAGAACTGGAGATGTGTAGGGACATGCCTTCTGACCTCTGACCCCTGCTCTCCTTTGCTGTCAGAGCTGGATCTCTCATACCTGTGTGTACAGGCCTCCTGTACCCCTCTGCTGCTGGAGATACAATCAGCCCAGAGAGATCACACAGAAAAGGCCGACATGTTGATTTTTCAAATTTTTGTTAAATATTTAGCTATATTCATTTTTTTTTTCAGTTGTAATTTACATTATTAATTTATATAGTTTCGGTTTATAGTTGTTTTTCTTGATTGTCGCTCACAAGAAAGAGTAATATTTATTTTAATAAATGAAGGGAATGAATGAAGAAACCTTCCTGTCACAGTTAACTGAATAAAGCCTAAAAAATAAAAATAAAAAATAAAAAATTAACAACATTTTTTAATCGGAACCGAGATTGGATATGAACCAGATTCGATGAGCAGAATCGCAATTGATAACACTGAAGCAATACCCAACCACAGCTACCACCAGACCCTCCTCTCTTCCATTACCCCCTAACACCAGCAAATTCCTCTTAAATAAACCTTTCTCTCTCCCCCACCCCTCTCTGTCCACGTCCTGCGTTTGAGTCCCCCTTGAGCTCTTAACACCTTCCTGTTCTTCTGTGAGCTGCGTTTGATTGGCAGGTGGTCGGCCCTCCTGGCAGGGTGCTGGAGCTGACTTACTAGTACCATATGGAAGCTTTTATTCTGCCCGCTGACCAGGACACACACTGCTGCTCCAGGACACAACTCTTTAACCCATTTCACACACTTGAAGAAAAGTCAATCCCCATGTGTACACGTTCCTGCAGCATACGACAGCTCCTGGGGTCCAAAGTTAGGGGCCAGTTGGTCTCTACATGATATTGTGGATGTATTTGTCTGTCATTAAGATAAAGAAATATTTTATTTGAACTGTTTTTCATTAATATCACTGACATTTTGCACCACAACATACTAAAAATGTCAGTTGAGAAGATTTATTTAATTTACATCTCACTGTGTCCACCACAGTATCTCTGTATTCCAGGATGTGCTTAACAACAGAGTAGTTACATGGCCTGACTGCGATCAGAGAATCTTCTTTTCCCTTGATTTAGTTTTGTTTTTCTCTTTTCTTGCATCATTGAAATTCCATGATATATTATGGCCTTGTAAAGTTATTATTGCTAACATGAAGAAGAAAAAGAAAATGTTATTTCCTGATTGTTCACAGCAGTTACATTCAAAACACAAAACACACAATTTTTTCCATGTAGTGTTAAACAAAATTAATTCTTGTCAGTGGGAAGAACAAATAAACTGCACAAGTTGCACTCAGACCTGGACCATCCTCCCTCCTTCCTCCTTCTTCTTCCCTCTCTTTCTGCCCAGCTGAATAACCACTAAAGGTAAATTAGATCATAATGACCCTGCACCATTCATACAAAACCTGATTAGATACGCAACCCTCTGCTTAATGAGCTGAAAAACTGCTGTGTGTGTGTGTGTGTGTGTGTGTGTGTGTGTGTGTGTGTGTGTGTGTGTGTGTGAAATGTCTGTATTTTGCTCCTTCAGTGTCAGTTCTGTGTGGTATCTTCCAACACACAGACAACACTAGTGACCATGTCAACACATCAGAAACCATATAATGTTGCTTGTAGATGATGTGTTACCTACTCAGAGCAATATCAGCATTTACTTTTAGCTGAGCATGTATCTACCTGATGATTTTAAGTTCAATGCTCATTGTCCTTTTAACTCTGTTTTGGTCTCTACCAACTTGTAAACTAAAGTGTTTCCTCATCTCTCTCCTGTCTGGAGTCTGGATCTGTGATTCCCTCTCTCAACCCAGCTGGCCAAGCATCAAACTCAGGGGCTGAAAAATGAAGCTAACACTGAGGTACCAAAAACTGCAGTTCCTCTAATGACCACTAGAGTCTGGCTCCAACAGTGAGTCAATCCCCATAGACTCCCCTGTTAAAATGTCCAACTTTACAGCAGAAATAAACATGTTTACAGCTTGGTACAAAAACTGTTTTGGTCTCTAGAGCTAATTTCCTCCTTCATGACACCTGTTTATATAACTCACCTGTTTTATTAAGGCTTAAAGTTAAGTATAATTGAGGGCATGGCCTCTTTGAGTGACAGGTCGGTGAGTGTATGTTTGCCACAAACCAGCATGCAAGTCTCAGTTCCATACACGTCCCTTCTCTTTGTCTTTGTTTAGGGGTGGAGTCAGGCACTGCCAAGATGGTGATGGTGGAGCAGCTCATTCTGAGCTTCAAAACTGTTCTTCAGAAACCTGGGGGTCACAGAGGCTACATCCATCTTTATTTACAGTCTATGTTCAAGGCAAACACCCATCCACCCTGAGCCTGGTTCTGATCAAGTGCCCTGACATAACTTCTGTTAGGGTTTGGTGCAATATAAATAAAACTGACTTCATCTTAAATTGTGCTAAATAGTTAATGTGAGTCAGCACCGACCAGTCCTCGAACCTAAACAACCATATAAGTTGCAAGTGTCTGCTGAAATAGCGCTCCTATGGTGGTATGCCTATACTGGACATTGGTTGTCATGATTACCATAATAAATAATAATAATAATGAAGAGCAGCGTACAGATTATCACCATGGTTACTATAATAATGGTCATGGCTTGGTTAGGTTTAGGAAAAGATCGTGATTTAAGTTCAAATAAGTACTTCCTCAACATTAGACAATCTTTGTTGTCATGGTTACAATAAAAACGTTGGTCATATATAATAGGAACAACAAAAACTGCTGGTTTCACATGGGAATGGAACACCGCTCTCCTGTATCACATTCATCCATTCACCACAACCTCTTCCTGACGTGGATTTTGTCTCTCTTTATACTGCGTAACCGCACTTTTCTCTTTGCTCCTGTAGTAATTACTACAACCACTAGATGTCGCCTAGCAACAAAACGTAACAATTGGTCATAATGACCTATAATGACAGACGACCTATGGGTTCGTTTTTGACAGTCTCATCAGTAGACAGCACTAAAATGTAATGTGAAATTTGCATTTAATGTGAAAAAGAAGTGAGGCCATTGTTCCTGATGTAACATTTGCTTTTATTTTAAGCAAATCTAGATGTTTGTCAGTCCTCCACTTTAGTCCCGACTGAAATCTCTCAAAGGCCATTGGAAGGATTAATATGGAATTTGCTACAGATATTCACAACCCCCTCAGGATGAATGGTGATCACTTTGGTGATCCCCTGACAATAACGCTCTACAATGTGGTGAAAAAGTGAAGTTACTAAGGAATGAGTGAGGAACAATTTGAGTTGTTAATAAGTGTTTCCCTAATAACTCTGACACCACATCTCCATAGCTCTGACCTTTGCGTATTACTCACAAACATATTGTTTGTTGATGTTAATGTTGCTCATGTAGAAACTGAAGCTTTTTTTGCTGCACTATTCAAATCTATTTACACCTTCTCTTTTTTTCCCCTCTCCTTCCTCCTCTTTCAGCCCTCCTCTTATATTTCCTCCCTCCTCTCCTCCGCCTTTCCTCAGTGATAAGGAACTGCCTGTCTTGCCCCTGTGACTCTGTTCAGAGAGTATGTGTGAGTGTGTGAATGATAGCCTACCCCCTTTCTGAATTATAGACTCCTTGGGGTCACTCTGTGGCCCCAAGGGTCCATTGTTATCGCCTTACTCACAGCTTCTCTCAGCTGCACTTGACAGCCCATTGGTATGGATGTTAGTGTGTGCGCGTGCGCGTGCGTGTGTGCATGCGGGTGTGTGTCTTGTGTTTCCTCTCAGGTAGAGGCAGCCAGCAGATCGCTCCCTGCCTCCCAGCATGCCTCACTGCCTCTTTTATAGAGTCTCGCTCTCTGACTGAAAGGGGCCTGGATACTTAAATCCAACTGCTGCCCAGTCGCACAAACTTCTCTTCTCAACACATTTTCCAAAGAGGTGAGCAGCAAAGTCAGAGGAGGAGAGAGCGAGGGAGAGATACTGGAAGAGAAAGAGAAGAACAGAGGAATAAAATGATAAAATTAAATTTACCTTTCAAAATCAGCTGACAGGAAAACAAAAAGATAAGCATACTGAAGATAATAAATAATTATAATAATAAATAATTGTATAATATCTCTCTGCAAGTAATACAATGAATGTTCACTGAAGAAATGTAAATGTATGTGGACACAGATGTTGTGAAGTCAACTATTGACTGCCTTAGATGCCATTTACCAGTATGGATGAAAGCCCCAGAAACTGATGTGACTTTGAGATATATAGATATTGAACATATGCAGATCAGAATGGACCATAGATTGTAAATAAAGATGGACGTAGCCTTTGTGGCATCACCCACAGGTTTCTCAAGAGTGAGCCGCTCCACCGTTGCCATCTTGGCAGTGTCTGACTCCACCCTAACTCCCAGCCGAAGAGGAGGGGGCGTGTGTGGAGCCGAGACTTGGGTGCCTACCGGTTTGTAGCAAGCATACGTTCACCCACCTGTCACTCAATGAGGCCCCGCCCTCAATTATACATAACTTTAAGCCTTAATAAAATGTAAACAGGTAAGTTATATAAACAGTTGTCATGAAACCTGTAAACATGTTTATTTCTGCTGTAAAGTTGGACATTTTAACATGGGAGTCTATGGGGATTGACTCACTGTTGGAGTCAGACTCTAGTGGCCATTAGAGGAACTGCACTTCAGTGTTGGCTTAACTTTTCAGCCCCAGAGGTTACCGCTTGGATTTTACCCCAGCTGGATTGTAGAAATAGAGACCATAGAAAGCAGAGTATTATAGAATAAAAGTGGAAACATTTTGTAGCTGTTGTCAGTCAGCTTGAAGCTACTTAGCTCCACTTATTCAAGTTTTAATTAATAGAATTGGAAAATTTCTTCCATCAGAATTTGGATTCCAGATCACATTTGTGAGCTCTGGTGATACTGAACTAAGACTTTATCAGTTTCAGTCGGGGTTAAATGTCGCTACATGAGTTTTCACATGTGAGACTGAAGCTTATACTTGTAGCATCCTCTTATCAGTTTGACCCTGAGGAGGGCCAGTGTGGTTCCAGATGTCTTGCAGCTCAGGTTGGACCTTTACATTGAACTCTTCTTGCCTGCAGAGAGTGCTGGTTATCTCTGGTCAAACCTGCCTTCATGCTGCCTGCTCACCACTCCACACTGACACTTATAATCATTGGTGGAAAATTGTGATGTCAGTTGCATTTGTGCTTCCTCGGGTGTGTCCTGGTCTGGTCAGTCAGTTATTTGCCTGTAGAGACATATTCTCAAACATCTGAACATGTCATGGCCCTGATGTCATCCAGGTAACATTTATCATATAACTGATGCTGTTTGTTCAAGACATGAAGGAGATCATAGTATAGTCACATCATCTAAGTCTCAGTGGAGTTTCTATGGTCACTTACGGAGAAGAATAAATAAGGTTGCGCACACTGCAGCTTCTCTGTCTCCAGCATGGACTTGAATGTTTGAGCTTCACTGTGCAGAATGATGAACATGCAGACTTTGTTTTCACATCATCTGCTGAGGGAGGAAATTGTCTCTGTGCTCACCTTGAACCTCAGTTTAACACCAGGACCCATGAGGTGATTTTGACATTACAAGTAGTTTGAAGCAAATCATTGTCCAGTATGAAGCTTACATCACTTACTTCGTGTGATTTGGAAACTTCCAGGTCACATGCACTGAGTGAAGTAGGTGACATCTTGTGTCCAGCTGTTAAACTTTTGAAATGTTTGTATTCATATTCATGTACATAGTTTTTGGATGTTTCAGTTATTAAGGAGAAGATTTTAAAAGAGGTAATTGAACGTTTTCGTGAAAAAACCATAACAGACAAAACTTGTATAACTTTTTATATCTTAAAACATGTTTGTTATTAGTTCGGTTGACCACAAGACAAGACAAAATATTTATGGGTTTTGAGATGGTGATAGACTCACATAATTAAATGCTCCATGCCATTTTCTGCATATCATTGTTCATTGCTCATGATTAGATTATTGAGAGTGCAGACAAAACTAAATAAGGAAAGGAAAGGAAAGGAAAGGAAAGGAAAGGTAAGGAAAGGAAAGGAAAGGAAGGAACATATTTGAGGGGCTAAAGGAGATGTGAAAGGGGTTAGTTAGATGAGAAACAAGAGAAAAACAGAGAACAAAATGTTTTCACTTTCCTTTTATATTAAAGAGATGCATAATGCTTCTTTAAATGAGCAGAGTCCAGTTTTAAAATGCTGATTTTCTTTTACCATTGCTTAGTTTTTGTTTTGTTTTTCAAATGCCTCTCAGCACGTTTTCAATCCTGCTGCCCTCTTCCCTTCACGAGCCTCCCATGGCCTTTTTACCAGGAGTTAATTAGTCTTTTCATTATCCATGAAAGAGTTAATTGATTAATGAGGAATGGTAATGGCTTTATCTGTAAACAGCCTCTCATTTGCTCTCAGCATCCTCTTCATCAGCCCCTCTCTCTTCCATCTCCCATTAAAACCCAGACGAGTTTTCCAACACATTAAGCTCTGAACTCGGAGGCAGAGAGAATAGAGCCGTTTAGAATTCCTCAGGGCGTTTTAATTAAAATCCAAGGAGCGCTGGCACTCTCTTACATCTCTCTGCTTTGGTCTAAGCCCACTTACACTGGCCATACTCCTTCTCCTGATCCACTTCTCCCTTCATCGTTTCTTCTGGGTGGCAGAGGGAATGGCCCTATCCCTCCTTCAGAGATCACTTGTGGCCTGACAGCTCTCACAATAAGAGCCATTACACACAATGAGACAGAAAGACGGCGCTCTAATTTAAAGCCCCTCCTCCTCTGCCTCTTTACATCATTATGGTATTAGTCCTGGGCAAGACACTGATAGAGCAGAGAGAGAGAGGAGAAAGAGATGGATGAATGAGGGACTTCAAAGTCCCGCTGCAGCGGCAGCACTTGAGGGGAATGATCAGCCAGGCACTCCAGTGGCAGAGCCCTGTATGTATAGAGCTCTGTGTGGCTTAGCAGGGCTTCGACGGCCTTAATAAAAAACCTTCATCAAACCACAGACGAGAGGCAAACACAGAGGAGAAGTGAAATAAGCTGAAGCAGGTTTCATCAGCAGGTTTTACACTGTTGAGTTAAATCTGTCCACATTACAATGGAATGTTGTTTTTTTTTCCTGCTTATTTTTTCCATGTCTTTGAATTAACTAGAAGAAACTGGTATTATTACGTATTACACGTAGACTTCATGAACTAAGATTCAGTACTGACTCCTCTCAGAGCCTCTCAACAACCATGTATACGGGAAGTAATATTGCATTTCTGTACCTCATAATTATTATTAATTATCTCACAATAACAAGGAAAGATCTCAGAGTTAGGAGATCCAGTAACAGGTGTCACAGCATATTCTGTGGCCCATTCCAGTTATACTGTATATTACTAATGCAAACATTTTAGTGTTCTATAGTGCCTGCTTTATTTTGATAGCTGTTATCAAACATGCTGGCATTATGTGCAGTGTTATAGGACGCAATAATAACTATTTTACCCACAGTAAAGTGGCATTAATATCTCCCACTGTCTCAAACCAAGGAGGAAATAAAAGTGAATTACATCAGGTGGTCATTAGCCCAGCTTCTCAAATAGCAATGAGCGGTAACCACCCTCACTCTTTCTCATCATTACAAGGTCTGAATCGTGAAAACTACACCTACATGTGATGTACATGTATCTGGCTTCTGTGTAAATACTACAATTCCCATGAGTATCAGCTATATTTCTATTCAAGAGGATATTGAATCAGAGATGTAGCAAAGTCAAAAGGCTTTGTTGTTGCAATGTGGGACAAAACACTGTGCTTTATTATAATATAATTTATCCAGAAGTGACGCAGATTGCAAAAGTGAACAGACGCAAAGTGCTGATCAAGTTTCCATGAAGTGTGGTCTTTGAAATCTCGCTTTAGTTCACTGTTAGCAGCACACTTCAATTCAAGAATCGGACATTTCTTCATGAAATTCCCCTTAAAGTTGTACTTCACTTGTCTTCGTATGTACACAGCGTTAGGTTGAGTAGTAGTTTATATGATCAAGTTCCTCTTTTCCTTTTTTTACTGATGCTGACTCAAGGTAAAACCCCATCCACCAGCTTCCTGCCTGGTATCACACAGGTGTGTCAGCCTGGTCTGTGGTGTTGGTCCAGGCTTCATTTGGCTCATAGATCAGTCTAATGTCAGTCAGACCATTTCACAAAGATAGACTCATTTTAAAAGTTGCTCACCTTACACCCAGGCTAATTCATGTCTAAGATGTTACCACTGATAACCATGTTACCATGGTAACAGTGACACCTGTGTTGAGCAGTAGCACCCAACATCAAAAAACAGGAAAAGATGGCTCATAATTTGTGGTTTGCTGACATTGTTGTGAGAAAAGCAAAGACTGCAGCCATTTTTTTTCCATATCAGACTTTTTCTTTTTATAGTTTTACTCTTTCACTGAATTTCCAAAGTAAAACGTCCTTGTAACTGTTAAATTCTTCCAAAAGACAAACATTTTCTGCTGCGGTAAACGGAGCTGAGCAGTTGGATGCGGTCGGGCGACTTAAGATAGTCAAGAACTAAACTGCTTTGTGCAACAGATGAATTCACACGTCTGTCTGAAGTCTGACCCCTGGCTTCTCCCACTTCACCACTTTATAGCAGGACCTCTCTGAAGGTCATGTGATGTATCCGAGCTGCCAAACGTCAGGAATCGCAAGTTGGTTAAAACTGTTTCTCTGCTGGTTCGTGTTATTTCCCGTGATAACAACTTCAGTACTGAACCTTCATTTAAAGAGTTAAATGAAGTTTGCCGAGTATAAACCAGTGTCAGCTGTGAGATGCAGATGAACGCGACTGACCCATGGTCGGTGTTTTTGACTCAAACTGCCTGGATGGCCTGTGTACTAGACTTTAAATGTACTTTTATGAACAGCCTCTCTCGCTCTGTCAGGGGACATGCAGATGATGTCAAAATGCAATTGGTCACGTAGGATTGCCTTTCATCCCTTTCTCTCTTTTCAGTCAGAAAAGCAACAATTATCTCAACACAAAAAGGTGTGGATGGGTGGACGGCGTGCTGGAGAGGGTGGGGGGTGGGGTGGGGGGGGGTGTTCTGTAGTAAATGATGGGAATGATTGAGGAGATTGAGGATCAAGAAGAATGTGGCACGATCTGACATATGGCAAAGTGGAGCACGCTGGCCAGGCCGGAGGGCTTTTCATGATCTTCACTCTATTACAAGGATTAGAGATGTAGAGAGGGCAGGCCACACACACACATACACACGCACGTGCACACAGGCGGACGCACACACACATACATCAAACCTGTACTTAATAATTTCTACCTCATTAAGACATAAACATATGCAGTGACACGTTTCACAGCTGAACTTAAAATTACTCCCTTTACCCTCTTCAAAAATAAAGCCCTTTTGTTAGTATGTGGAGGTGTTAGCATGACTGTTGTGCTAACAGCTGCCACTGTGTGGTTAAAGTGAAGAAACCTGCATCTACTGGGATTCTGTAAAACACAACTCACATTACCTTTTCCCTGTCTGTGAACTCACTCATTTTTTTTGTCTTACACTTGTTCTATGTAATGTTCTAATTTATATTGTAATATCATTGAATGTGTTGTCCTGTATCGTCTTCACAGTTTGAATGAGTTCTCCAGAGGGAACTTTCCTTTCAGTTGAGATAATCGGGAAATGCTGCTGATATTTCATTTCAACACTAGACAATGGCATTTAAGAAGAAATGGGTGGGATTGCTGGCTTCTGGAAAAGCTGACACTAAACTGCTAAAAAAAGCTTTTAATTTGGATTACAATGTGAAATTCTTTGGAAATTGAGCGACAATTACAGAGAAATAGCAATGTGTGTGTGTGTGTGTGTGTGTGTGTGTGTGTGTATCTGTTGGTCATCTCTAACTTCCCTTTTCCTTTTAATATGGATATAGCCATCACGCAGCTGTTGTCATAAAACTGAATTTAAACTGATTTAAAATCTATTTATGAATCAAAATGACATTTTGAGGTTGTTTTTGTAAAGACTGAACCGCCCACTACTGCTGACTGAGACATCCATCTAATCTCTATTTTATGATCATGACATCCTCTGGCAAAATAAACAGTAAAGGCAAATGACAACAGCTGTTCACAGAAAAGTGTCCATCAGTGCCCATGATTCAACATGGCAGTGTTTCAGCTGACAGCATCATAGCACATCATGAGCACATGTCAGAGGACAGCTGGGTCTCTGCTGTGAAAATACAGAAGGTACAAGCTCAGGATAAAGTGAATCTATACCTCAAATCATCCCCATGACTTCTCCAACAGGAAGCAGTGAACATTTAACAAAAGACAGGTTGCAGGTGTGAACATCTCTTTGTCTCTGACGGAGCTGACACACAGGTGCTTTCCCCATGAATAAACTATATCAAATATCTGCTTGACTTTTGCATCATTTCATGGCACAGAACACAGCCTATATTTAGGACATTTAAAAACCGTGTTGAACTAAGCTGTCAGTCACAGTCTGGAGCCACCACAAACCAATCAGAGAAATTCAACAGCACAGTCTCCTCCCACTCATATTACATGCAGTACAGTATATTTTTGATTGATGATGCAGAAACATATTTAAAAGTTATAATATGTAACTTTTTCACATTGAAATGTCCATGACTGCATGACTAAACCTGTTATATATTTTTTGTGTTGTGTACTTACATTATTCCAAATGTTTCAGATCCAGTCTCAGACCTAGAGAAATACGTGACTGTGTTATGTCTTTACGTTATGGTTTCCTGCCAGAAGCTTAAAATCTGTTTGTAATCCAGTTTTAAGCCACATTTTTACGATACACTTTTTACACCGTGGTGGTTTACAATTATATATTTGAACCAGATGAAGGATTTTAGTCGTCGGACGTCTGGATCTGAAGTTATCAGAGAAACAAGCTGAGGAAATGTGAGACAGCTCAGCTCCCAGCTGCTGGAGACGTCCTGTCCTGTGTCACTGAACAGCTTTAGAGAATCATTGATTTTTAAAGTGAAACAGCTTGTTTCTGTGTTTCTACTCGTTTGAATCCCCTGGTGTGTTTGTTATGGAGAGGAGGACACCTCTGTGGATTATTCAGCTGCTGGTAAAAACCTGCTGAACATCTGGTTCATAAATTATCAGAGAAACAATCCAAACAAAGGTTAGCATCAATCTCAGCTCCAACTCTACCCTGATGTCTCTGACCTCCGTGGAACGTCGGTGAAACACTGACTTTAAATATGAAACTGCTTTATTCAGTGTTTCTACTTATAATCACCTGCTCTGTTTGTTGGGGAGAGGAGGAGAACTCTGTAGATGATTCAGCTGCAGGTAAAAACCTCTTGAACCACTGACACTGAAGGAATCCAAACCAGGAGAAGCTGATAGCAATGGTTATGAAGACAACAACTCCCATGATCCCACGCTATTTCATGACATCACCCAACACCATCTTTTGGTTATTGTTTTGACTGAGAAACCCCTTGAGGTGGAAGCTACATACTGTGCGTTCAAACCACAGTCACAGGGTTTTTTCTCTGCTTCACCATATTTTAAAGTTTAAAGTATTTGATGTAGCAGTTGGATGCAGATACAATATATATATAAAGATAAATATAGAAATAAAAACCGCCAGAAATTTAAGTTTTTGGATCAGACAGAAACACAAAAATATCAGCATAGTTTGATACTTATATGGACATGTTGCATTTGACTTTGACAAGCGTTGGAGCATAGAAGTGACTGGATTTCTACTTTAGCTTTTCTCAACTTTCTCAAGACAGACCCCCATGAAATTACCCTTTAAGTAAGGGATTACTCACTGTGTGTGTGTGTGTGTGTGTGTGAATGTGTGTATGTGTGTGTGTGTGTGCGTGCGTGCATGCGTATGTGTGCACGCCTGTGTGCGTTTGTGTGTGTTCATGCTGGTAATGTCCATGGTAAATTGATACCATTACTGTCTGGTTGTGAAAAAGGCATAACTAAAGACCATGCCTGTGTCCCACCTCTCACTGTTGACTTTCTGCTGCTTGTGCATGTGCATGTGTGTGTGGGTGTGTGTGTGTGTGTGTGTGTGTGTGTGTGTATGTGAGATAGAGAGAAAGAGAGTGTGAGTGGCACGTGAATGTATCTAGACACCATATTGTTTTGCATGAGATCCCTCTTTCTTTCTTACTTTCTTTCTTTCTTACTTCATGTCTTTCTTTGTTTCTCCAACCCCCCCACCCTTTCTCTCTCTCTCTCTCTCTCTCTCTCTCTCTCTCTGTCTCTCTCTCTCTCTCTCTCGCTCTCTCCTGGGTCTCAGACCTACCCATGTATGACAGATATGGTCGATTGTGAGTAGATCAGAGCAGATCATTGAGGTGAATGGCTTCAATGAAACCTCTCATTCAGCTCTGGGTGGAAGCTTTCAAAGGAACCCTGATATGGAAGAAATGGGGATATCCTCCTGGCTGTTCCTTTATTCTCGTGTGTGAGTCAGTGTGTGTGTGTGCACGTGCAGGCTGTTTTGCGAGGGCTGCTGACTTTAGTCCATGTGAAATTATCAAACAAAGCTGAAATAGGAAGTAGAGTGAATAGCACTCACGCTGGGCACCATGACCATAATCTTGTGTGTGTGCACGTGTGTGTGTCTTCATGCACATTCGCTGTATGAGAAAGAATGGCTGCTGGACACAGTTTTCAAACAGGAAATGAAAATGTTTTCATCCTCTTCTTTATGTGCACTTTTGAATTCAGCCTTTTGAAATGTTCTTCATTGATAACGGACACGTTGCTTGTACCATCAATGGTGATTTTTCTTTAAGACTGTCAGTCTGCTTGTAATATGAAAAGTGTTTGTTTTTCTCAGAATGGATATTTAAATGTCATTTCAGACTTTTGAATATCTGCACCGTGAAAATGAACGTTAAGTTCTGCCCACAACAAGATCATGTGGTCTTTCTTCCCCAGGCTCACACTCCTGCTGCTGGAAGAGAAGAGAAGAGAAAAGAAAAGAAAAGAAATGAAAGAAAAATGAAAAATGAAAACATTTGAAATACATTTATTTTAATACAACCTTTTTAACATTTTGCCTCTTTCCTCATTAACTCACTGAGTAATCCACATAAGCCTTGTTGTATCTCAGCTAGGGTTTGGAGACAGGTTTGTGACAGACAGCCTACATTATGAACTGGGGTCATAGGGTTTAATGATGCAATGCTATTAGATGCATTGTGGGAAATGTAGGAAAAAGTGTTTTTGGAGCTTGACCTATACTTGGCACTAAAATTCAGGACATCTCAGCCTCTGCAGCTTTGATTGTGACAATTCTTTTTTCTAATCTGTCTCTTACAAGTCCTCTACATTCATGGTAGTAAGCTGTACACTGCAGGAATACCCCTTTGATGATGTATAGATAGATATAGACGTTTTTCTACTGTGACATTTTGTCATTTCACAGTTGGAAAAGCACACGTGTAAATAATAAAGTGACTGATGGCTGAATTCCATTTAGCTGATACACTCTCAGGGTCCTGGTATTGTTCATGCTGGCTCACTGTCATGGTTTACTGGCTCACTTTAATAGATCAGAGGCGTCATTAATGTCATTAGTAACACCTGTGCTCCTCTCACTATGACAAGTCAAAAACTGTCTGCTGTGAAATATCCTAGTGATCCATTTCACCACAAACAGATGTCACAGGTGCTACGGAGAAATGACTGGTTCAGTTTACTTTGATGGTTAACTTTTAATAACCGTTGTTCCTTTATCTTTAACTCTACGATGCGTAAACCTGATCCCCTGTCAGTGAATATGTTCAGTGTGGGTCATGTCCAAGGATGAAAAGAAATACCATGAAGGTTCCCTCTGAAGCCAGGCACTGCAGGAGGTTCGGGCTGATTTATCCCTGATTCACGCCTCCTGACAATCAGAGGGCAAATTTGGTCCTGCATCCTGGTCTGTATGTTCAGCCCAGATTATCTGGTAATGTGAGGGGTTCACGGATCCAGTCTCCAGAACTGCTCACAAACTCATCAAGGCCACACCATTAATATCAAACATGTTTGATAGACACAAGCAACAGTAAAAATTCTAGCCCTTGAGGCTAGCATCAGGTACTGTTGACAGATATTAACAATAAAAAGTTAAAATCTCAGACAACCCATGTTGATCCTGTCTCCCCAACCCAGTTGCACCGCAGTCTCCATTTCGTTTACTTCTGCTTCTGAGATCACATGCAGTGGTGCATTGCTCCTTTATTGCTCCTTCTGCCACGATAATCTAATATCCTGTAGTGTGTGGTGCGCCATTATTTTCTAATCTTGTAGTGTAGAGCGAGATTAGAAATCTCAAACTCTTAGTAGTTCCATGTTTTTACTACAGATGTGTTTGAGAAATAAACATTGAAAACATTTCCTGTGTTTTATGTTTTACAAAATAAATGTTTAAAAAAGAAAACCCCTTTTTAATACAGAGATATTGTTTTCCTTACACACTGAATCAGACTATGAAATGTTAATGTTAATAGGGGATGTCGCCCTTTTGCCAAACATACATCATCTGCTGATGGGGGCCTACTGAGTGCATCAGGAGCCCTTTATATTTTCTTGCCCCTGCCCCTCAGACAGCCTGAGTCTGCCACTGCCCTCAACAGAAACCAAGAGATGTGGTGTGAAAGATAGATTTTTACTTTTTCCTATTCCCATAGCAGAACTCCTGCCAGTTAGATTATATGAGCAACAGGTCCCTGACTGGGTCGGGTCTGACTGGATTAGCTGTTTCCTGCCCCCACACAATGGAGTCCACCAGGGAACCAGATCAAACCACAAGTACGCATATACATGTGTAGTCGGAGCATATCATAACATGTGCCTGTGTGTTTGTGTGTCTGCATGCAGGTAGCAAAGAGACAGGCTAAAGGGCCGAAAGCCAACAAAGAGCATGAAGAGAGAAGCAGCAGGAAGCTGATTAGTCACTTTATCCCTCTGCCCTCTCTTTCTCTCTCTCTCTCTCTCTCTCTCTCTCTCTCTCTGCTCAAGGAGACAGCTGGATCAAGGGAGAGCGCTGAGGTTAAAATCAAAGGTTGAACCAGGGATTAGTCCTGAGAGGAGAGGGGTGGGAGGTAGGTAGAAATTCTAGACAGAGGTTCAGGATTAAAGAGCTACAGAGGGAGAAGAAGACAAAAGTAAACATTACCCTTAGTACTGTTTGTTCCTCTTGGGTAATGATTGTTTCTTTCTTTCAAATCTAATGTCTTAGTTAAGAATAAATAAAAGAAAATCCTGAAACCAATATGGCGACGGAAATGTTTTTGTTTTTTTGTGTTTTAGTTTGGGTGGACCAACAGAGATGAGAGCGGAGTACAGCGGAGGAAATCTTTGTGGCAGCAAAAGAACCTTTGAGGATAGTATCATGAAAAAACTGGCAGGTTTTAAACGTCTGATTTACATATTATTTTTACAAATACTGAGACTTGGGAACATAACTATCAAACCTAAATGATCAAATTCAAAAATAGAAATAACAATAAAACATGATTCAAATGAATCACATACTTGTACTTAGGTAATGTTGCATTATGTATGTTTTATTTACAATGTACAGTATTAGCTTCTTTTATTGTTTTTTCAGTTTTGAGGGGTTAACATTTAAATTATTTATTATTTATTAAGTATTTTAATTGTTTAATAATTTTCCAAATCTAAACAAAGGTTTTGGTGTTGGTCTTGTTTTCTTGTTGAGTCCTAGTCAAGTCCACATGTTCTGCTTTTGGTTGTACATCAGTGAATCAGGTTGTTTTATTGATCACAATCTGCTAATAGATTGGTAACAACTGTGGAAAAATACTCAAAGTGCTCACACACGCTAGGAAGTATTGGCTAGAGAGAGCTAAATGTTTTTGTATTCCACATTATGCTGTCACATCAGCAAAATATAAATATAGAATCCTAACAGACAAAAAATTCTTCCTGTTTTCTGTGATTTTCCCCTCTTTATTTTCTTGTTGTCAGGGGTTTGATGTTAAACAGTGACATTGTTGAGCAACATCCCTAAAAATCTGAGATCCTCTGAACCTGAAACACTGGGAGGCGGAGCAAAGAAATCATGTCAAAAAATAAATAAATAAAATAAAAAAAACAAAACAGACAGAGACAAGACACAGGCAACACTGAGCTGGGTTAGCAATACTGGCAGGAAGTGGGCAGAGCTAACGGGGCTAATCAGCTAACTCAGGGACCCAGGTATATAAACGACAGCAGTATTCCGTTCTGTCAACACTGTTGTAGACATCTTTTATTGAGAAGTGTTAAGCCAACAACTTCCACACTGTTTCCTTTTGGACCAACCACAAAAAAACAGAACTCCTGAACAAACACTGAACACTCACTGGGCCTCTTCTTCATGCTGCTGCTGCTGCTGACTCGAGGTAAACAACCTACTGCTCTCCTTTGTTTCCATAGAATTCACTAATTGTGGCTGTAGTCTAGATACAAATAAAGAGCCATCTTCCCATCATCATCACAACAGACTGTTGCTAATGGTAACACACAACCAGAACCAGTTCTGACACAAGTTTGAATGAGGCCTGTAGCCTAATCTACCAGTAGACGTTATGACATGTCGGAGCAGGGAGAGGGCGGCACGGTGGTACAGTGGTTAGCACTGTAACATCAAAAGGTTCTGGGTTCGAACTGCGGAACCCTTTCTGTGTGGAGTCTGCATCTCCCTGTGCCTGTGTGGGTTCCCTCCGGGTACTCCGGCTTCCTCACACAGTCCAAAGACATGCACATTAGGTCAATTGGCGACCATAAAAAATCAAAAAGTTCCCATAGGTGTGAATGTGAGTGTGAGGGGCTGTTTATCCCTACAGGTCAGTCCTGTGATAGACTGGAGACCTGTCCAGGGTGTAATTAATCACATTTACAATGGTAACATGTCATTTAGTTCCAGGGCCTGTGTCCCAGTTCAGGGTCGGCATCCTTTTGAGGCTGCACACAGTGGCACGACTGGCCTGCAGCATTTTCCTCTCCTGGGCAAATTTCAATTTCATCAACAAACCTATACCAAGATTTATTGCACGCCAGTAATAAAAATTATTTGCCATCAAACAACGCCCATATTGTGCTCACTCCACTTGTGCTTTTCCTAAACTATCTGTTGTGAGAAAGGCTCATCAGTGCACAAATAGAAGAGTGTAGTTTTAGCCTAAAAATGAAAGTTTGGCTAGTTAGAGCTGTTTTCAGTTCACAATTCAACAAAATTCTCATCAGCTTTCAGGTTCATGTGTCGCGTCAGAGGCAAAGAGAACTGCATTTTGACATTATCAAAGTCTTGGTGGCTTTGCTCCACACTTTAGCAGAGGTGGAGTGAACCGGACGTTCATTTGCCAAACCCAGAGCCGACTCACAGCAGAGGCAACGTGGGCTGGTATCCAGGGAGCAGAGTGTCGAGGGGGAACCGAGAGCAGAATATGCTTCTAATGCCACATAGTAGTGCTACATTATCTGCAGTACAATGACACAAAGGACTTAAACGCACAGTATGTATCTTCTGCCGCCAGGGGTCGACGCCGTGAAATAGCGTGGGATCATGGAAGTACTTGTCTTCACCGCCTCTCTACAACAAACAGACCTGCTGATTAAAAGCAGTAGAGACACTGAAAAACACAGTTTCGTGTTAAAAATCTGTGAATCACCAACGCTGTTCAGCAGACACAGGACGTCTTATAGGGGCTGGGAGCTGAGCTGCCTAACATTTACTTGGCTTCTGATGTCTGATCACTAAAAACAAAGTTGGGGGGGGGGACACCAAAAAGGCTAGATGGTGTAACAAACCAGTTAATCTAATCTAGTCATGTCTAGTCCAGTGAGTGTTTGTATAAACCTCAGCTTTGTGTTTCTTGCTTGTGGTGTAAGTCTGTTTTCGAACAGGAAGAAGAACCTAAATATATCAGGTTACAGATGAGACAAACAGCAATGATACAGTGGTCTTTAAAGAAACTGCTACTAATACCTCCATAAACTAAATAACATGAGGAAATGATTGTGTTGTGTTGATTCAATTGGTCAGTAAATTGTGTTTTATGCATTACTTTATTTTTATGCTTAATTTTGTGAGTATAGGCTATTTCTCAAATTCTAATAAAGTAGTCCGACCTTTAAATTGGTTAAATCTTTAAATCTTTAAACCTCTATTCTATTGACGCAACAGATTAATTAATAAATCAAAGTCTTGTGAATTTTATGGCATGTTTTTTTCTTTTACTCAATATGAGTTTTGCACGTCTGTTTTATCCGAAGCTTGTCTGTCAGTTCTGGCTGGAACTTGGGATTAAGGTTTTTCCCAGACTGTTGCTTTATAAAGGGAAGAAGAATTGATCTATACAACCGACAGAGAGATGAATTATTCTGTGACTTTTTTGTTGCCAGCAGGATGATATCATGTCTGTTGGTGATCACCATCATTAGATATGGCTAAATTGTTGTTGCTGTTTTTTTTGTTTTTTTTTATTGTTTTTCATTCTCTCAAAACTCTGTTTGTGCATTTTTTTTCAGTTATCATTATTGTTTCTACTTTACTAGTTGGCCTCTATCTTGAAGTCTGCAAACATTTCCACTAACAGTTAGTGTTACAGTTGTTGGTTGCGATATCTATGATTCTTCTCATTTATTCTTATATTTAGTTTATATTAATGTAGTTTTTCTATTTAATAATCGATTTTCCCACAGAGATAATTTGATCAGTCTTTGTTCTGAACATTTTTCCAATGAAAGCTGATGAACTTGTGTTTTGAACTTAATCCGGTATTGAATGTGAAAAGGATTATTTTCACTGAATCTCACATGAATTATTACTTATAAGACAGAGTCTCTGAGGCAAAGTAGTTTTGTATTTGTTCAATGTGGAGTTCCAATGATGGGGAGATGTAACTGTGTCACGCTGTGTGGAAATGCCATCACATAAACGAGTTCAATCTGTGGATAAACAGCGGTACGCATGAGTGTTCTGCAACAGAATCTCTCTGTCTGCTGATCCGTGTGAGAACGCTTGTCCCTCAGCATATGCATATATAAGCCTACTATACACTTTCAATTACAACACTGTTCCTGTTCTGTCTCTCTCTCTCTCTCTCTCCCTCTCACACACACACACACACACACACACACACACACACAGGGACACTGGAAAAGCCTGGAGAGTCCCTTTTTCCCTGTTATGCAAATAACATCAGCCCTTAAAACGGTTTGAGTGAGAATTAAACGTGAATTAAATGAGGCTTGGCTCTTTTTTCTCCATTCTATCTGAATAAGGCAAAGTCCCGTCACCATGGGAGATCCCCACGCCGTTGCCATGCCTGTTATGGGATTGACAAGATGAGAAGTGACATAAATACCATGGCTGGCATTCAATCCAATTATGTGGCGTGGCACGCCTCAATACCTGCTAGCCATGCAGTGCTGCGCTGGCGTCCTTGTATTCAGCCCACCTCAGAAATAAGACTGGCCGTATTCATCTTTAAGCCTAGTGCTAACCTTGGTCTCGTCACCTCAGCTAGCTCAGAGTCTCTGCCCTCAACCCTGCACTGAACCCATCAGCCCGGCTTAATGCAGGCCTTTGGACAAGGTGCTTCCCCAGGCTCTCTGTACACCCCCAGCCTGAAACAAAATTCCCTCTAAAAAGAACTGACTCAAAACACCCACTCCAGCAGTACAAATGAGTAGATACTTTTACAATAATATACACACAGCAGTGAGACAGGAAGTTAATATGTAGAATGATGTTTCCATGAGTGACTGATACAACACACACATTTTACATGCAGAGATATCCCTCATTAAACCAGGTTTAGGCCCATTGAGAATGATTTAAGTTTCACCATTTATGTTGAAGGGAGGAACAGTGGTGTGATGGAATGATATAATAATAATTCGAATATAATAATCTATTTTGAACTGGATTAGCTTTGACTACATTTAGGCCCAGAAATCTAATCTAGTCTTAATTGTCCCGGTGACTTCCCTAAAGAGCCAGGAACTCTGGCGCCTCTTCTGAGCCTCTGCTCAGCTTCTGTGACTCAATCAATCTCTCATTGAGTAAATAAATAAATACATTTTTTGTAGAACAAATATATAGCATACTTTTTCAACTGCTGTGGAAACACAGAGTCACTAAGTGCTGTGGTGGCTGAATCTGAATGAATTTGTGCAGTGATTACTCATGGTCCACACCGTGTACCGTGGTTTCCTGTGGTTCTTAAATGACGCTTAGTCCAAAGCTCCATCTGAATAGCACAAGAAAAAAAACAGAGGTACGTACACTGAGGCAACAGGTTGGTGTGAGGCGCTGGGTCACTTTCTCTTTCCCCGCTCCGCTGACAAAACCAAAACGTAAACTAGACTTGACAACCAAATCGGTCTCCCTCCCCTCTTCCCCAGCACTGCTTGGCTTGTGTTTGGGCCCCAGAGCTCATTTTAACCACAGGCATTTACAAGCTCCCCTCTAAACAACCTGCCAGGTGCTTAAAGCCTCCCGCTGCAGAGCTGCACAACGTTATGAGACTCCAGGAGCAGAATGGGCTGTGAATGTAAGAATGAAAGCTCTTATAATGGGACAGATTGTTAGCACAGCCATGAGTTGCTTTGAGCTCCCATGACCAATCCTACAACTAATGAGCATTCAATGAGAGTGCTCTATGTCACAAGTGTCCCAAGGCTCTGATGGGGGCACTGAGGCAACCAATTTCTCATATTTGTCAGCAACACGGGCTAATCGCTAATGGCATTGTGAGGCAATGCTTTGAGCTAAATGCTAATGTCGTCATGCTAACATGCTCACAATAACAATGCTAACATGCTGGTCATCGGGTCACCATCTTAGTTTAGCATTTGCTAATTGGAAATAAACACAAAGTACAGCTGAGGCTGATGGATTGTCATTAGTTTTGCAGGTATGTGCAATTTTGACCCGATGTCAGGGGATCACTACGGTGGCCCTGAGGGTCAAAACACGAGGCAACAACATTTCACAAAACATTTAAGAAAACATGATGTATTTCATCTGATCCCACCTTCCCTTGTCACCTCTTATTTTATCTCCTTGTAGCTTTGGTTTGGTCTCCACTAACTCCTGAGAAAAATGTCAACAAGGTGGATGAGAGCGTTGAAAGTGAAGCATAACGGCCATAAAACCAAAACAATAAGGAAGACAGGAAAATGCTGACTTTATTACATGATATCACAAGATATTTGATTCACTGTAAAATTCTCAATTAATCAATCACCTTTAGTCTGTTTTCTTTATAGTAAAATTTCTTGACTGCAATAACTTCACAAGAGAATTCTTGAAATCAACAAAACGGTATTCCATCACAGTAAAATAATTCAATGTTATAACCTAATCCCTCACAGGGTGGCAGTCCAATAGACTTCTTATGTTCTCTGCTGCGTTAGAGTTTACGCATAACTCGAGCAGACCACAGCCCATCGTCTGACATTTTGAGTATGGGGTGAGAGCGCATTATGGTTTGGTACTAGTCATTCTGTATTGAACCCATAGAATGTAAATAACGATGGACGTAGCCTATGTGATGTCACCCACAGGTTTCTGATGAGTGGTTTTGAAGCTCAGAGAGGGCTGCTCCAGTGTCACCATCTTGGCAGTACATGACTCCGCCAAACTCCCAGCTAAAACAAAAATGGGAAAGAGGAGAGGCGCCTGTCAAGCCAAGACTTCGGTGAATGCTTGCTTGTGGCAATCATATGTTCACCGGCCTGTCACTCAAATAACACGCCCTCAATTATGTAGAAGTTTAAGCAATTTAAACAAGTGAGTTATGTAAAAATTCACCTCTTGTACAGGTGTCATTAAGGAAGAAATTAGCTCTAGAGACCAAAACAGTTTTTTGTACCAAGCTGTTAACATGTTTATTTCTGCTGTAAAGTTGGACATTTTAACATGGGAGTCTATGGGAATTGACTCACGATTAGATCTAGACTGTAGTGGTCATTAGAGGAACTGCAGTTTTTGGTACCTCAGTGTTGGCTTCATTTTTCAGCATTGGAGGTTGCTGCTTGATTAAACGACACCACAATCTTTCCCTAACCTTAGCATTTTGTTGGCTAAACCTAAGCACTTGGATGCAAACCGGGATCTCTGGTGTGATAGTCATGTAGTCATGTGCTTGTACGTCTGCCATTAACTCCAAAAACCACCTGGTGGCTCAGCTGATATTAATAAATGTAGCTTCACTCATGCAAACATTATATTGCCTCTGCAGGTTAAAAAATGACGCTAAAGGGGGAACCCAGTGGAAGCTGTCATGCAAGAGCCTATAAATTACAAAGTTTTATGTAGCATGCTAGTTAACCAGATATACAAACTATGAAACATCTGTAGCTGGTAGAAAGGTTAAAAAAAATCCAGGGTTACATAATCTAAAGCTAACTAGCTAACTCATTTTTTATAAGTTTTGAAAAGGGAATGTAAAACAAATTGAATGAATTGCTGTTTAATTTAAACTTAAATATATAAAATAATAAAAGCTAGCATACTGCTAACTCTTTGAGCAATTGGATTAATACAACTACAGAAATGCTAGAAATAATATACACAAACTTATATTCCATCTTTTTTTGAATAAGTTGGAAGTGAATCATATCTACACATTACATCTGAAATCATTATGACATTATTTCAGGGGAATCAAGAAATCATTTTCTTAACTTATGTCAGCTCAATGAAAAATATGGAAAATATTCTCATGAACTTTGATGCTTCAGAAACTGGATGAGTGATATTCACGGTTTGATGATGCCACTGACATAAATTAAACATGACAAAACTACAGTGAGTCTAAATGTAAAATTTCACAGGGTGTCATTCAGTAATTATTGTTCTGCATTTTCTTTTCCAGTGTAGAAAAAGTACATTGAGGGACCAGGTTCAACACACACTCCCTCTCTCTGTAAGGAGCTTTATCCCAGGGCTTGTGTCTCTTTCTCCCTCAACAGAGCGAGGTGATGTTTAATGGAAAGTTAATATGGCTTTAATGCTTGTCGCTTCACTCCGACACTGAAGGCCCCACTAATCCACTCTGTTCCACAGTGCCTGGAAACAGATGCTCCAGCCGAGAGACACCGAGAGAGACAGAGAGAGTGAGAGAGTGGGCGCAATGCAGAGAGAGAGAGAGGCAGAGTTGACACTATTGGCTATTGATTCACTGAGATAGGTACTGAATGTGAACAAAGTATTTTCACAGTCACACTGACACCTTTTCCCAATAAGCTGTGATCACTCTAATATGCAATCTCCCTCCTCTCCATTGTGAACATGTGAGTTTTCATTTGGTAAATTGTGGCTGACAGCGGAGGAGAGGAGCCCAGAGTGTTAGCTTAACAGGCTAGCAGCTTTACTGTGGTGCTGATGTGCCTACAAATACTGGATTTATTCATTCACATTTAATATGAAGGAATTGATTCACACTTTATTACTAATCAAATATTAACTCATTTGAGCTCGCTGATATGAAATGATTTGCTTTCACTGCTATGAAAAATGTATATGTGCCAAGACGTTACTAATTTGAAGTTTGATTTATTCATTTATACACACTTTCACATATTTTTTCCCTTTCATGAAACCTGCAATTCTTCTTAATTAACAACTATGTCGTAAGTAAAACAACAGTAGCTGTATGATGATGACAAAGTTTCATGTAGCATGCTAGCTAAACCAAATATACAAGCTAGGTTGAAGCAGCTCGTACAAAGGTAAAATTTTCTCCTGGTTTCATATCTAAAGATAACTGATAGCAGTCATATTTTATAGGATTTGAAAAGGGAATGTAAAACAAATGTATTTATTCATTTATTTGAACTTAAATATATAATATAATAAAAGCTAGCATACTGCTTACTCTTGGTTGATTAACACAACTACAGATGCTAGAAATAATATACAGAAACTTATATTCCATCTTTTTTTTTAAATAAATGTTTGCTAAGACAAATTTATATAATACTAGTAAATACCCAAAATGCAAAGTTTTTCTTTCAACCCAGGTTTCTTTCTGATTTACTTTTGATATTTACCCCGCCTCTAGCCCCCCGCGACCCTACTAGAGGATAAGCGGTAGAAAATGGATGGATGGACTTTTGATATTTCTTGAACAGTATAATCACAGACATTTTAACTCTGCTTAGTCATATTGTTGATGTCAATGTTGAATGTTAATGGGAAACACTGGCAGTGGTTCTGTTGCCTACATGAAAGACAGATGGAGAGAAACAACTTTAACATAAATACATCTTCATACAGCTACAGCAGCTTCATGTGAGACATTTGTCAGCATCATTTTGAAAAAGACTTCAATGTCTACTGATATCCATCCCTCATGCTTTCATTAGATAGTAGTAGCAGTTCATGTATTGTCATTTTATGAGATTGTTTGTTTTGGTAAATGTTCGTTAAGACTCGGAGGCTTAGTGCTGTGACATGAGTCTTAACTAGTTATTACTTCTCAATAGACACAGACTTAGTTGTTTTCCCTCTTTGTACGTGTAATCAATTCAGGGAGTTCGGTGGGGAGGGTTGATATTGTAAGACTTCAAGAGGCTAATAGCTTTAAAATGAGTCTTAACTGGTTTAATTCACCAACAGCTGTTGTGCTGGTTAAGAGTTGAGCAGCAGGCCGGTCTGTCTGTCAGATCAGGAGGAGAAATTAGTTCTGCTGATTCCCATATTCCCTCCCAGAGAACCATCTGCTCCACTTCAATACAATAGAGGGATTTTCTGGAGGAATAAAATGCTTTGAACGCAACAATTTCTCTCTCTCTCTCTCTCTCTTTGAGAGGGGTTTTGGTTAAGGTGTCATATTTCCCAGCGGAGCTGCCACTCAGCAAATCCGCTGCTCGTATAATGATTGGTTCCTTTTGTTGACGAGCCGATCATTTCATCATGATGACTTCAAAATAGGTTCAGAAGGAGAATAGTTTACAACATTATACCAAAATGAGGTGCATTTAAATTCAGATAGATTTGGGCCACGCTGTGATAAAAGCAGTTGCTCGGTGCAGTTGAGTAAAATTACTTGAAAATGAGAAGAACTGTTCAATATGGCTTCAGGCCTTAAGACGTGCTGCTGGAGCCTGTGGCCACCAGAGGAACCACACATGGATGAATTATACTGGATATGTTCCTTTCATTTTTATCTAGATATACACAGTAAATTATGATTTTTAGTTATTACATTTTAACTAAGTTCTTTTAGTTTGCACAGCAATCCACAGCCATTTTTTATTGAGGAATAGTTGTTCCCTTTATATTCTTGTATGATCTCTTCCCCTTGTTCTATAATAACCACATTCTATCAAACATGTAAAGAAGTTGTTTTTGTCACTAATTGTTATCAACACATTTCCATATTGTCAATTTTATTTTAAAATTGTTTCAATTATTTGGGGGCATTAAAAAGGTTTGTTTACTAGTTTATTGTTCAAGCAAAAACAGATCCATGTAAAACATCTCTTTCAAACCAGCTTTTGAAAGGACTATTTCTTCACTAAAGGTTCCAGTGAAAATTCTTTACATGTAAGTTTTTAAAAAATATATAATTTCATTCAAGGCAGGGAGCTCCAATGATACCACAAATGACTGTCCTATATAAGTTCCTCTGGTTGTAACTTCAGTGGCACCATAAATATAAAGCAGACTTGTGAGCAGAAAAGTCGGCCTGCGCTCAGTGTCAGTGAATATGGAGCAGCGCGCTGTGAGCAAACAGCCTGGACATCGGTGGACGTTTGCAGGAAAAATCAAGGTAAGAACAAAAGGTTCTTTAACGGGTTTGTCGATGATGTATTCATTTATTCCTGTATCACACATCTTTGGTCACAAATGAACCAGTCACAGAACAGAATATCAGTGAAGCTGGAGAAATGAACCATTAACCATTACAATCAAAAGAACATTCCAGTGGAAGCCCAGCATTCATGTTAAATGATGTTTTGACCTGTCAGCGGGCCCCGCGGTGGGGATCAGGCCGGGTCGTCTGCTGGGCGAGAAATGATGCTTGTTCAGAGAAATATAGGCGACATGTTAGGTGAACATAGAGGGGGAGAGCAGCACAAGCTCAAATGCCATTAGTCACAGGTCTTATCGCTCACCCTCAGGGACTTACATCTCGCACCCTAAAGTCCCAGACCAAATCTTCTTTAGACGTTCCTTTGTTCATCTCTCCCCTCTGTCTTTCTGAAGTCCACCCACTGCAGTTCATAATCGTCCCTGTTGTCAGAGCACCTCCACAGTGACAACCTGGTTATTTAAAAAATTACCATTTTTGTCCCAAACAAGGCAATGAGAGCAAACTTAATAAAAGTCATGCAAATAAATACTAGTTTGTTTTTCAGAAAAGGTCAAAGGTGAGTATACGTTACAAAAACACTGAGCCTTAGCTAATATTTACAGCATTATATAAGTTTTCCATCAATTAGGTTAGCCTATTTATTTTAGTTATAGATATGAATATAGTTTATTGTTGCTAATTAACTGTTAAATGCTAATTAGGTTAATGTAAGCGCTATGACAGCTCATGGAAATTTCTCCTTAATTTTAAGGTTCCTCTGGCGCAAATGTGGAGTTTACACAGCATTCATTTTCATGGAGTTTAGATGACTATTTACTGCAGTGTGCTGTAGGTAGATAATGTGGGGACAACATACAAATAGCTTTAAAAACCTGTACTACTACTTTAAATGTTCACTGCAGCAAAAAGTTCTTAAAGTCAAATATAAGTGACTGTAGCGAGCGAGCAGTCGCCTACTGTCATCATTTAGAGGATTTCCTGGTGGTCACAGGCAGAGGGGGTTGTGTGTTTCTAAACTACTAAACTCGGTCAAATCAACAGCGGGCGCACAGACAACCACCATGATCAAAGGCAATGAGAACAAAGCTTTAAAGCAAAGACTTTAAGTCTCTCTGTTTAAATCACTTTAAGCAGAAAGACCTCCTGTTTCCTCAACTTGTAGACTGAGTGACAACTGGTGACATCACAAGATGATGAGGATGATGATGATGATGATGATGCAAGGTGAGGATAACAATTCTGGATTCATGCGATAAAATACCTGCTGTCATTATTTTGAAAATCTTGACTTCAGTAACTGATGTTACATTAAGCGGTTTATTAAATGTAGAATAATTATAATTCTCATCAGTGTTAACAGGAAGGAGACGGAGGTCTGCAATAGAAACCACCGTCAGGTTTCTTGGTGAAAGGCCCAAATCCTGTTTTTCAATTCATTATCAGATCCAACAAGATATTTACATAATGGTCTTAGAGCTGCTTTGAGCATCAAGTGATGCTGCTGGGACTGACAGCAGATGAGGGGACGGACAGCGGGCGTGCTGCTGACAGTCGCTTCATGCTTAACTGGATCAGAGGAACCGAAAGGCCAAGGTCAGAGCTTAATGAGTGTGAGTGCCTGTGTTTGGGAACAGAAGTAATCATGATTCATATTTATTATCATTCATTATAAATAAATAAATAATAATAGAGTTATAATAGTGTACTGTGCTGTCGCTGCGGTGAATTGATGATGAAACCTGCGTGTATTGGGTTGCAGAAGAAAGCTAATGCTAAAAAATGAACCAGATCTATGGACTGATATAATAGACTGTGTATTGTTGAAATCCAGGACCTGCTGACAGCAAACATACAGTACATTCTCTTGACTGGGCGCCTGCAGCAGGACATTCTTTTCCTGTGAAAAAGTCGAGGTTGCGTTGTCAGCAGCAATGGAGAGACGTGGCTCATGTTCTCTCTACAGGCGGATGGCTGCTTGTGTGGCTGTGTGGCTTTTGGAGTGGAAGGTCTGGGTAACGGTGATCATGTTGGTAGCCATATTCCAACTGGAAGCATGCTCTAGAAGAAATTAGAGATCATACCAGGACAAAATATCATCATTATTATGGTAAAAGTTGAGATTTTTGAAGCAATAAGGGCAAAACAGATGACATATCACTCAACTTAGACTCTGAAAGAGAAGTCATCACAGAAAACAGGGAAAGACTTAATTTAAATTGGCCTCAGAGGCCATTAGGATTCAGGGTGACTCCCTGATTTTCACTGCTGTCTCTCGTTTCTGTTTAATCTCTTCATTCTTCTCTCCTCTTAAAACATTACTGTATCTTCTACTTCTCACTTTGTGTCAAATTCATATCTTTTCAGACTTGCTACTTCCCTCTCAAACATTGTTAGTGTTAGCGGTAGTCCTATTGGTCTGTGTGTCTCCTCCCCCTCTTCTGACATGATTAAACAGGTAATAGATGACGCCTTTTTCCCATCTACCTCGGGCCAGAGCCTTTGACATAGAGGCTAAACTTGGTTTTACCAACATTGCTATCCTCGATGACACCAGTAACATTATGATGAAGCAGTGAGAGATCACAAAAGAAAAAACAAGTCAAGACGTTTGTCGATGTAGATGTTCAGGTAGAAACATATCTTAAACTATGAAAGGAAGTTTCCCCACCTGAGTTTACCAGCCCATGTTTCCCAGGCGACTAAACAAGGTGATACCTTGGCCTTAATCTACAAGTCTATTTCAATGTTACCTCCAAACTTGATACTACTTTTAACTCCAAACCATCTCCAGTAGCAATACATTCTTTCGTCCAGGCAACAAACTTCCACCACTCAATTTTTAGTAGAATTTGGAGGATTCATCTCAGACCTTGTTACTGATGAGATTTTAATTACAGGTGACTTCAATATTTACCTGAATAAGGCCTGTGATCCTCTTAGTGAAGTCTTTCGGAGCCTTATTGGTTTCATTCAGTTTGCGTGTGAACCTCTCTGCAGTGTTAACGCTCAACCTGATTCTATCTCTCTCTCTCTCTTCCTGTCCTCTCTTTCTGTTGGTGGACCATCAGCTGTCCTGGGACCTCTCGTCCTCTCTCTCTCTCTCTTACTTTCCTGGCAGCCAATACTTCATTCCAGATGTTTTGACTGTGGATCTTCATCCTTCAAGAGTTCCAGCCTCTTCCCTGTCTCTCTCTCTCCCTCTATGTGTTTGTTTCCTTCACCTAGACGTGTGAATGATGTGCTTGGTTTTTTACCTCTGGTGTGTTTGTGGAGTCTGTCCTCTGTCCAGGTCTTTATTGTGGAGAGGAGGTCACGGAGCTCAGGTCCTGTCTGTTGGTGGCAATATAATTGCAATCGATACTATTAGTGAGAAAATTGTCAAACACATCAACTGCCCTAAAGAAAACTATGATCTGTTGAGCTGGAACACTGCAGCTGGACTTTTACTCATTACACCTGCAGATTCACAAAACACAAAGAAGTGATCTGTACGCACAGCTTCTTGTTTCCTGACCATGTGTTGATACTGAATGAATGTTCAGATGAAGAACTAAGAAGAACACAGTTGCTTTACTCTGAAGATGTTAGAAGTTGTCTGTGTGGTGAAGGCAGAAAGTGAAACTTTCTTCCCAAATGTGTTTGGACTCTTTGGCCTTTTGGAAACACTTCCACTGACAACTGCTCACGTTGAGAGAAGTGTTTCAAGAATCAGGAGAATTAAAGACTTAAGATGGAGCACAATGACATCAAAGTGACTCCAGAGGAGGTCCTGGATATTTTCAGCAGGAAAGAAAAAGGCTGAGCCAAGTGTTATGTGGTATGCAGCTTTTTGTCATTATTCTGTGTTTCTTGATATCAACATGGGTTTTTGGGGGTGAATCACCGTTGTCTAGTTTTTAAATCCCAATAATTGAATAAGTTTACCTCCCTACCTGGACTGAAAAATGTAATTTTTATGGCTAATTCCTACATTAACATGTGAATGATTCGTTGATTGTGCCTGGTTTCTTAGAGCATTCTTCATTTTGAGACAGTAAGAACACATTGAGCTTTGTGTTGTGTCTACACTGAGCCAACACCTCGCAGCACAAGTGGATGGAGGGTGGGGGCAAAGGGTGAGTGGGACAGCCCCAGGGCCCAGGCTCAGTAGGAGTCCTTACTGAGCTACTTTCTGGCTCGACCGCAACAGCAAATGTCTGTACCTGACTGACTGATGCTGATTGAGGGATGACGTTACGCTATTGGTCGGTTTAATGCGATGTACTGTGTGGTGAAGCCACAGTGTAACTGTAACATTAACTGATGAGTTTATTTAATTTATCTAAGGTATAATGGAGAGAAAGAACCAATCAGTTGAATTAAATCACCAACAGTTTGACTACATCTTGTGCTCTTCTAACATTTCACTTCTTGTCTTGTTCGTCCCTTCGACAGAACCATGATGATGATGATAGAATCTAACGCTAGCACCACTAGCATGACAGTGGCTAACAACAAGGCTAGCATCGCTGAAAGCAGATCATGAAGGGACCATGCTATGTATAAGATAAAATTTGTTAAACTGTTTATTATCTGTATGTTATGGATTATATTATTGTATGAAGGATTGTCGGATACACAAATGGACAAGACTAAACTACAGCAGGCTGAGCAGGGACAACTGGTGAGTGAAACATCCATAATTCGTCTTTATTAACTGGTACTGTCTATTCTATTTCTGAATAAGTGTAACTGTGTTTAGCTGCACTTCACTGTAGGTTCAGGCAACCCCTCGACTCTGCGTTGTGTGCGGAGAATGAGGGGCAGGGGGCTTGCTTATCTTTATGTTAGCTCAGAGGCTAACTAGCTAGCTTAGAGCGTGCGATATGCTGTTATTTTTACATTTCAGCACTTAAAAAGTACAGAGACCCACTCGTAATTTTTCTCATGAACGTTTATACAAATCACAGTGCACATATATGTTCACACGATGTACATATGGACATTACTACACTATATTTGCACACCATGTCTCAAAGCTGCCAGTGGCATATATCTACTACCTCCAAGAGAGGGCGCCCTTGAACATGAACATAAATTTGGCAATTACAGCAAGTGGAATCACGTGCTATATATAAACTCTGTTACCTGTATAGTGTCGTAGACCACCACGTGTATTTTATGTTTATGTTATCCCTGTGTAACACGGATGTGGTGCTGAGGCAGAGCACCTGCCTGTCAGCATCCATCAGAGGGGATGCTGAACTGCCTGTCAGTTGATGCTCCCCTCCCTTGGGCCCCCCTTCAGAATTCTCTGCCCCCTCTGTGCTGGGAGTCTAGCTCCGCCCCTGCTTCATCTATCACCAAGGTAAATTATCTAATCAAATGATTTTATCAGTTCAGAATTAATTCAAGTTGGACCATTATAAAAGCAACTGTAGGCTAAATATGTGGCGTTTCACACAGTACATTGTCATGTGTTACACATGCATCTCAGTTTTCATTAGTGACAGTGACAGATCTATATCAGCTGCAGAAAATCAACCAGAGAAATAAAGTGGATCAAAGCAGCGGGGCAATGTAACTGTTGTTGACTGAGGCCCAATCACAGATGAACCGGAGAGCCGCTGACCAATCCCCTCGCCTTGAACTTTCAAAGAGCTTCACGCTGAGAGATGGGCTGAGGGTTGAACTTGTGCGCGCGCTCGAGTGTGTGTGTGTGTGTGTGTGTGTGTGTGTGTGTGTGTGTGTTTGTGTGTGTAGGAGTGACTCCCCTGTATAAAATCTAAGAGGGACACAGACACAGATACACAGAGCACAGAGGGAGTGTGTGTTGTTTAAGTTCCTCTTTATTTTTTCTTAAAGAAAAGTCTGTAAAAATTAAAATTGAAAAAGCGAAAGGAGCACAAAACTTTTCCACCTCGGACAACCATGATGTTCCCCTGCAGCGCTCTGCCGCCTCCTCTCTACCCGGGCTTACTGCGTCCTCCCGCTGCCCTGTCCTCGCCCCTGACCCGGTCACTCCGCTCAGGCTTTCTGGTGGAGGATCTCCTCCAGCTGAGCCAGCCTGTCAGTTACATTCATCGGACTTTCTCTTCCAGAAATCCGGGGGACGTTCTCCCGCTCAGTCCGCGGCTGGGCGCCTCTCCCCGGGCGTTAGGACCCAGCACAGAGCGCTCTGTGCTGCAGAGCTCCAGCCAGCAGACCCGCAGCAGCCACGGCTCTCCGCAAACTGCCTGCCCGGACTCCGGCTACCTCAAGTTCGGCGTCAATGCGATCCTGGCACCGTCCACACGAAGCGGTGAGCATGATGAGAAAATAATTGATGATGGATAGTTTATGATTTTCGATTTTTATTGCAGTACTTTTATTACTACTACTGGGGCTACTCCTAGTAATAATAACAAATAATAATAAAAAATGATTTATATTTATTATTATTATTATTATTATTATTAGTCCACCAGCATTGCAAATGTCACTCTCACTATTGTTGAAAATGTGATACAACTGACCAAAATACTGATTATATAAAAAAAATATCAACAATATATTGACTCTGTTGAATCTTAAAACATATAATTAAGTTGCATTAGACTTCAAATATCATTTTGCTGATGTGCATCAAATATAACTTTAAAATGTGTATTGTTTCAACCAATACAGTCATTACTATAGGCCTTTGTTTTATTGAAATATATAATAATAGTATAAGAAGCTATAATTGCTTAATATTTATCATTTTGATACATTTCTATGTGTTTCTGTTCCTGTTATTTGTCCTGCTGAGAAGTCATTTTGTATTATTTCTCTGTTTGCTCCTCCAGTCCAGAGTTTTCAGACCAAGTCCTTCCCTTTGCCTTTCTTTGACGGAGGCCTCCATCCCTTCATCAGAGCTACCTATTTCACAGGTAGGTGGACTCACCACTGCTCTATATTGCCATCAGTGTTTTCAGAGCTCCAGGACAGATGCTGTTCATTTATAGTCAAATCATATACAATTTATAAGAGAGAACAGCGCCGCATTCACCACTTATTTATGTCTATTTATTGCATTTAAATCTCTGCATCACTTTATATTGGACGTTTATCTAATGATAGAAACCTCATGTTGCCATTCAGCTCATATTCACATCTGTTTACTATAATGCACAAACAGACGAAATCAGCACTTCTCTTCTGCTCTGACTATCGTTCACTGTCCATTTGAATCCTCTTATTAATACTAATAATAAACACCTCATTTGCAGTTTGCCGTCACTTTACCCTTTATTTTTGTTAAAAGAAAAAAAATAAACAGATAATCCTATGAAATAGAGTATGGTAAAAAAAAAAAAAAGTTTTCTTTAAACTATCATTTTTATAAGGTGGAATAAAAATATTCTTATTATCTAAGAGAGTAACAACACTTGATACATCTGCAGGATTAAATAATGTGTATGATTCAATGGTTACTTTGCCAGATTTCTATCTTTCACAGCTCATTCTGCACTTTGAACAGAAACTTTTTCAGAGGAGATTTCATTTTCCTCTGCCACACCCACACCTCAAAGTCTCAGTGATGAGTAGGCCTACATTTATAACATTATTATACTTTTCATAGAGACTGAAAAAGAGTGTTTGGTAAAAAAAGAAAAAAACAATCCAAAAGCAGTTATAAATTAATTATACAGAAAATATTTTTGCTAGCTCTTTACACTGATTAGTTATGTCATATTATTGCAACTCAGAGGGTGTTTTCATACATGCATATACATGTTAATAAAGATGACGGATTAATTAACTATAATTAAACTAATTACTAATGATAACTAACTCATGGTGTAACATATTGTTTCTATGTGCCTCACAGTCTATGATTCAAGGAACATTTCAGACTCATATTTATTAATTATATTAATTATTATTATTATTTATATTAATTTGTTAATGAACTGATATATAGATGTGATTAATAATGTACTTTGAATAAATAGATAATAAAAAAAGTAGTCCTTTCCCCTGTGAACTTTAATCTCTGACTATAATTACTCACATTAAAAGCGATGAAACTGAAAACACCCTCGAATAAACGGTTCAGCTCTTAAAGTCTGGATTTTACAGCTTCTCAAACTGTTTGTGAAAACACATTTGAGCCGCTCATGCAGATGGTTAGGTCTGAGCTGGCTGTTTAAAGACGTCGTCAGCCTTTTAGCATGGGAATACCCCGGACAGCCTGGAAACAGCTCTGCCAATTTGAAGGCCTATTTAGGCGATACACTGACTGCTGACATTAGCACCAGTTGTCCTAATCTACAAATTAGTCCAGTTTGTCACGCTTCAAATATATTAGTGCCGTTTGTCATGGTCTAAATGTGAGGCGGGTATCTTCCCAGCTCAGGAACTCGGCGCCTCTTCACGCGCCGTCGTTTTCCCACCAAGCCCCTCTGCCTGCCCACAAAGCTCCCAGCACCGTGACCAATAGGAGCCAAAACCACACACACACAGACACACGTGCGCCTACACACACACACTCACACACACACTCACACGCACACGCACACATCTTGAAGGTTTGAGCTCGCAGCGTTCCTCACAGGATCAAATCCATGTGAGATTTGATTTGATTTAGTTTCTAACTGATCAGCAGATTAATAAATTCTACAAAAAGAAATAAAATCAGTTTTGTATTTTCAGACAGAACATCTGGAATAATAGTTACAGCAGGTGTATAACACTGAACAGCCCGACCTCTGTGTAAAGCCTGAGTGAGGACTTTCTAACAGCTCTACATTATACTGACCTTTCTTTAATGGGCCTGTAATATACTGGCCTGTCGACGGCCTTTTCCACTCAATTCATTACAACACAATCACCTTTCTCTCTCCATTTGCAGCCTCTAACAATCCCCCTTCATGCTTCATTAGAGGCAGTGTGAGCGGAGCTTTGGAGAGCCCGTCTTATTAGCATAGGCTCTGTTTCCACTGCCGGACAAATTGGGCTTTTAAATATCAAATTTCAGGCAGATCAAGTGTATTACAGGCGGCATCAGGGAGTCTGTTGGCTGATGGTGGAAACAGGAAGGCCTGACGCTTTGACCAATAAGAATCAACCTGTAAAAAAAATTAGGTAGATTCTTTATTGTCATTGCATTTAAATACACAACCAAATTAACATTGATCCTTTTAGCAGTATATATTTAAAAAAAAAAAAAAAATATATATATATATATATATATATATATATTAAATAAATAATAAAATCATGAAAAAATAAAATAAAAAAATAAAATAATATGCTTAACAACATCGTCGATATAACTATAAAACTATTAAACCCTGTGCTAACTAACCCTAACCCTAAAAAAAACAAATGAAACACTTCTCTCCAATCATGTTAGGTTAGATTAGGTTAAAGTTAGGTTGGGTTAGATTAAGTTAAAGTTAGACTTGGTTAGGTTAGGTTAAAGTTAGGTTAGGTTAAAGTTAGGTTGGGTTAGGTTAGGTTAGGTAAAATTACTTTGGGGACTATGAACCTTCATCCAGAGGGAAGGATTAACATGTAAGACATGTACACAGTATATATGAATTAAAAGACCTTTAATGCTTTGACCTTAATTATAAATACAAGCAGGTGAAATGGTGGGGGCTCTGAATTATGACCTCAGTACTTTTGATATGTTCTGGAGGAGAATCTGTATTCTCAGAGTTTGTACACCCTCATCAATTTTACATTATCAGTCAGGTTCAGAATGCAGGGTAACACCTCTGGTCCTGTATGTGATCATGGGGCAGATCCAGATCATTAAACCTCTACCCTCTCTTGTGTGTTTGTCCCTCCAGCCTCCTCCTCTGTGATTCCTGTACCGGGGACGTTTTCATGGCCTCTGGCCCCCAGAGGGAAGCCCAGGAGGGGCATGCTGCGGCGGGCCGTGTTCTCAGACCTGCAGAGGAAGGCCCTGGAAAGAACTTTCCAGAAGCAGAAATACATCAGCAAACCAGACAGGAAGAAACTCGCCAGTAAACTTGGACTTAAAGACTCACAGGTGGCCATGGAGGATTTGATTTGTGATTTCATTGCTTTATATAATGAGCAAGAACAAACTTGTTTATGCTTCATTGCTCTTATATTGTGAATTTAAAACTAGCTGTGATTCTGGCTGGTCGTGTGACTGACATTGTTTTTCCTCTGTGCCCTGTGCAGGTGAAGATCTGGTTCCAGAACCGCAGGATGAAGTGGAGAAACTCTAAAGAGAGGGAGCTGCTCTCGACGGGCGGCTGTCGCCAGCAGACCCTCCCCACCAAGACCAACCCCCACCCAGACCTCACTGATGTAGGCAGCACCTACTGCCAGAGGCTTGACAGGACTGCACCCACCAGCCAAGTACAGCTGGACAGCCAGGAGTCACACCTTCACCACCACCATCATCATCATCATCACACAATCCTTCGTCTCCGTCAGAGTCCAGCAAAGAGTCAGACAGTGAAGAAATCACAGTCTCTTAAGAACCTGATAGAAGAGTCTGATGAATGGAAGTAAACACCAGAAGTGCTTGAACCTGCTCGATTCATAGCTGTATTTTCTCAGCCTCAGTGCCATGTTCCTGTACAGAGTTTGTATTACATTATATGTAGTTCAGTGTATCTATATACATTTAATAAGGTATACTGAGCTGTTTTAGATTTAATATTTGTAGATTGAAATGTTTAACTCTTAAATATACAAATTGTTCTTTTCACACATATTTGTATTCTTTATATTTTCTCAAATAAATAATAAATAAATAACACGTTTCGTTTAGTGTTGATGTTAAGTGTCCTACTGATGTGAAACTACTGGAACTAAACAAACATAGGATGATAATCATTGGCTTGGCTTTGGTTTAAGGTTGAGGACAGTCGTATAATCCCACTGCTGTGTCCAGTAGAAATCCCCTGATGCCACCAGAGGTCGCTGTATCTGAGGTTTACTGCACATTAAAATGTAATATATTTACAAAAGTATTAAGAGCCTTAATTCAGTAGTTTAGCAACAATTACATCTTCAAGTCTTCATTTACAAGTCTCTACCAGATTTACTCACCAGGATTTGGGCAGTTTATCACATTCTTCCTGACAGATCCTCTCAACCCTCATCAGACTGGATAGGATGTGTGTATGAGCTGCCATCTTCAGGTCTCTCTATAGATGATCTGGGCTCTGGCTGGGGCACTCAAGGACAGAGACTTGTCCCAAAGCCTCTGCAGTGTCGTCTTGCCTGTATGCTTGAGGTCATTATGGTCACATGAATTCTGGAGCAGATTTTCTTCTATTTGGCTGCATTTATATTTCACTCAGTTCTGACCAGTCTCTCTGCCCCTGCTGCTGAGAACCCCCCCTGCCATAAAGTCCTGAGATGGTTGTTCTTCCAGCAGTTTCTCCATCTCTGCAGAGGACTTCTGAAGCTCTGATAGAGTGACCTTTGGGGTCTTGGTCACCTCCCTGACCAAGGTCCTTGTTGCCCGGTTACTCAGTTTGAGTCCCGGTGGTTCCACACTTCTTCCACTTCACAGTTATTGAGGCCACTTTGCTCCTGGGAACGCAATGTAGATTGAGTATGGTGATGATGAAAAATATCAATTTTATCCATTTAAAATTAAATCCACAACACAATAAAGTGCAAAAAGTAAAGCCTGAATCCGCTGTACATGCAGATTCCTACTTCACTGTTTATGGCCTTATGAAGGCAACAATATCGATCAGTGTCAACTTCTGTAAGGATGTGATCAGATTTTAATGGTGTCACATCTGCCTCACTTCATACACAGGCTTATTATCTGAGAAACTGAGGACGTCCATGTTGTAATTGATGCACTGCTACAGGTCGCAGGGACATGAGTCAGTGATGTAGATGGATGAGACACCTGTGAACTGTTGACTGACCTAACTGAAGTTAGTTCTGTTGAGGAGACTTCTATCATAGATGCGTGTAAAACCAATTCCCACTGCAGTTTTAATGTGATATATTTGACAGATTATTTATACTGCACTGAAGTGAAAAAAGGGGGGAGGGTGTTCTTCAGTATAAATGTGGAAAATAAAAGAATATATTCTTGTGATAAAAAAAGTGCAACTATATGTTGTGGCATTTCTAAATCTTTTTCTTAGAGTGATTTGATCGGCTATAAAGGAAGTTAAGTTTTATTTGTAAAGGACTTTTCAAAACAAGAGTCCCAAAGTGTTTCATAATAAAAGCAATTGGCACAAAATATGCAGTCAGGACAGACAAACAAAACAAAACAGAAACACAAAAAGTTAAAGAAAAGATAAGAAAATATAAATAAATTTCAAGGAGTTCTTAAAAATGTGATTCGATCTGGATGATCCAATTGTGTCCAGTCTTGGGTTTTGGGTCTCCCTTCAAATAGAAGTCTGGGAACATTCACCTGACACTGTTTAGCCAAACTCAGAGACTTCAAGTTACTGTATTTCAGAGGTGTACTCAGGAGGTTTAACATGTTCAGGCTGAAACTAACTAAAATTTTACACTGGATTCTAAACTCCACTGGCAGCTGACAGAGAGAGGCCAACACTGGGGGTAGGAGCTCCTGCGATTCGCCTTCAGACGACGGCTGCAGCATTTTGAACCATCTGCAGACGAGTTACACAACTCCTTGACTCAGTATTAATCTAGTCATGAAGACACAAATAGTGTGGATCAGTTTTCCAGGACTTCTGAAAAACTGGATATCTGATCCTAGAAATATTAAATAAGAAAGAGTATGATGCATGTTGAAACTTTCCAAGTGAGAACAGAAAAATTCAGACAACATTGCAAAGTCAAAAATCTGAAACCACTTTCCTTAATGAGAAGGTTCTGAGAATAATGAAATGAGCTTCCTGCTGCAGGTTTTAAGAACCAACTTCCTGCTTAGCTGCATCAGTTCAACACAGCAGCAGCCCTCCAGACTACAGTAGAACACATGAAAAGAATAACACAAAGAAGACAACTCCGTTTTAGATGAATTCACACATAAATAAAAAGAGCATAGTCACAGATGGATTGTTAAAAAAAAAAAAAAACAAGACTTTATTGCCATTTTCCACTATGGATTATACAAGGAAAGCTGGAGAGCAACAATGTAAGACTGACATCTGAATTAAATACAAAAACAATGTTATTTGTGTTTCTTTACTCAACATTCAGCTACAGAGGAGATGACTAACAGGGCCATCATCATCGCCGTCTTTAGAAAAACAATTACTTAATTAAACAGTTGTTTTAATAATGCAAACTTTATTTACAGGAGAAATTAAAACAATCACTGCCTTCATGCCATGCTCTTTAAGCCTACAGACACAGAGTGAACTTCCTTCAGCTGGATAAAGAGCCGTACATATACAACAAGTTTGGTTGATGCGCTTTACAGTGACAGCCATGTTGGCTCTACAGTCCTGTTCTGCTGTTAAATAACTGAGGGGGGGGGCTGTTAATGGAGGACAGTACATACACTATTTACAGCCAAATGTCAACCCACAGCACAGTCCAACACGCAACTGAAACACACCTGTACACAGCTCTGCTGGGTCTGGACTTCCTGAGTGAAGCAGCTCAGGAACTGAACTCAGTGTACCACCAAACGCCTGCAGGTTTTAAATCACAACCAAACACTACGGCTGATTATTTCCAGTTTGTCTGGGAAGAAATATTTTTTCTCTCTTAAAAAAAAAAAAAAAGGAAACTGAAAACCACTTTAGACAATCGCTTACTAAAAGGCCACAACAGAAGATTTTCAGAATAAAAGTGGAAGGGTTTCTTACATAACCGCGACCAAACAGAAAGAACTTCCTTTTTAGAGCCACCATCAGGGGCAGAAGGATGACAGAGGAGGGGGTTGATGTTGATGCTGTTGAGCTTATTTCATGACTCTAAACACAGAAAAAAAATGTCTGAAATGGACAAATCAGACACTTTTTTGATTAAACTAAGTGCTGGAGCTTCAAGTCCTATAATATGTGCTATTTTGAAAGAGACATCAACCTTTCTTCCTGATGTTTGTCTAATCATCATTTACTGACGCCAACATAGGATACGTAAACTTTCCGCAATTATTCAAAATCATTAGATGCCCCCATCCAAAAGAGGCTGAAATCACTGAGAAGTACAAACTGATACCATGACAGTGTACAAGCGTTCAGTGCTCGGCCACATGAGGGCGGTCACACAACTACAGATGTGACTTCAGTCCTTTACAACAGTGTTTCTCTATCCAAACAGCAGTAGCAGCAGCAGCGGCAGCGGCGATGTGGTACGTCGTGAAACAGGAAGAAACAACGTGTATTTTCCTGTGACCACATGAGAAGCGCTTCATAACAGTTAAGTGGTTAACAACCTTTAAATATGTACAAACATATTGTGTTATGATATTAAAGAAGACAGAAGGAGGTTAAGTTCACTATTTCATTATTATAATGCAGTGAAAAGTGTACACAGGAGAGAGGAGGGAGGAAGGAGGGGGCAACCTGAAAGAGAAGGCCGGGACGGGACAGGAGGGAGAGTGGAGTGAGGTGGGGTTAGGTGGGTGTTACAGTTTGTTCTTCAGGATCAAACTGTACAGACTGAGAACTACATCCGACTCAAAGCTCACTCCTAGACTCTGGACTTAGCTTCGTCTCTTCTGTTCTGATGGTCAACACTTAAAAACAAAAGTGATTTGATGTGAAGATAAAACATCTTTTAATGAGTTTGAATTGTACCTAAAACACTGGGATAGTTTCTGCAGTCTGTTTGTGGAGGCTAAAAATCACAGCCTTAGTTCAATCTGAATGTACTCAGCTACAGTCAGATCAGGGTGTCTGATTTCTAACAACATACAGGCACAGTGGGTGGAGTCAGGTTCAAATTCGAGGGTGTGTTTGTCTGTTGCTACCGGATTTGTCAATACAGAGGGCGGGGCTTTAGTGTCCAAGTGCTTTCTACCTCGATCTACCAGAACAAGGATATAAACAGAGTTAAAAAGGAGGATGTTGTGTTTTCTACAACCAGCTGGACTCCACAGGCTGAGCGGATGAGATGGTGACGTGGGTGGTTTGGTGCTCCTTACTGCCGGTTGCTCTTTATCCTCTCCAGACGTTTCTTCAGGTCATCCAGGTTGGCCGCTGGCGAGGCTGAGCGAGTGTGCGCATGCGTCGGGGAGTGGGAATGTGCATTGTGTTCCTGCTGGTACATCTCTCTAGACTCTTTGAGCTGAGACAGCTTGCTGTGGAGCATGTCAGTGGAGGAGGCCACCGACGGCTTCGAGGACAGCAGGGACGAGATGGCAGGTCGCTGCTGAGGCTCGTCGTCGCTGCTTCCAACTCCCTGATGGAGGTGGAAAGAAGAAGAAGATATGTCAGCTTCTTATCTGTACATATAGTAAATATTACTCAGTTACTTAATGTAACATTTATTTCACCCAGACTGCTGTACATCAAAAACTTCTGACTCCAACTTTTAATTTCCACAAAACACAAAGTCCTGTGTCTGTGCCACTGTAACAACTGTAGTTAATATATTTTGACTAAAAGCAAACATCAGACATGTTCACCTGGTCCTATGCTACAGCTGAGTGATTTGATGAAAATGTCTCATTGCATTTGCAGCATTAGATAGAAAAATAGCAATTTAAATAATTTTCTGTAAATTAGCATAGACCTGCTTTTGTTTTTTATGCCACACAAATAAATCTTGTTTCTACTGGCAAAGTATCACATGAAATTTTTCTAAGCCTGTCAAAAGAAAAGTCAATGTTTAAGTTTTGTATAGAAAGATTTACCAGTTTAGCTGTGATTTATTAAGATATTAGTGATAGATCACAACATTAGTTGACATTACTTAGTCAACAGCACAATCGTCTTTATATCTGTTTCACTTGCTAATACTGCACTTTCAACTTGCGGTTACAATATAATGGTAACGAATCATTCAGCCCTATCCTACTGTCATTGTTCCTGATGAAATACAAGTATCTGCTCTGGTTGCATGTTTTTGGTAAATGGAGGTTGTTGGTGTGAGTTCAGCCTCCAGCTCTTGTCTTCAGTTTCAGCTAGTCAGTTTCTGACTTTAGAAGCAAACATTAAGCAGGTGAACACTGCCTGTGAGGCTAAATTCAGGGAACAAATTTCTATCAAATGTGTGTTGGAGCCTATTGAGATTTTGACACATATAATTAAAAGAAATTAGGTATACATTTGCTTATATTTTGTTGTCATAACATGAACAGGTCACTGTTTTAACCCCTTAAAAGTAGATATTCATAAGACTGTGATGTACATACATCCTAAATATTTGAACATTTTAAAGTTGATAAACCTGTAGCGCACTCTGGTGGATAAACTACATAAACTCAACAAAGACAACTTGCTGACATTCTCTTTCTAAAATCCTTCAAACAAGTTTTTGTTGGTTATCAACAGACATGTACAGATCCAGTGGATCAGAACAGAGACACAGAGACACTGACTGATCCACATTAAATATAGTTTTTTTGTTCCGATTCATTCATTTAAACATGTGCAAAGCTACCGCTCATACTGTGGCACTACCTGTGCATGAAAATAAAAGCTTTCTACAATTTAGGCAGCAGTAGGCCTTTGTGAAAGACAGTGTAAACTCATCTGGTTTCACAGCAGCTAATGTTACCAAATAATTATAATATCATTTTTTTTAACAGTAGATTTAGACATTTTCTGCAATTTGTTGAAAATACGATTTTATTACATGTTCAATGAAAGCTAATAAAAGGAGAGGGCTCTGGAAATTAGCGTTGATGTAAAAGCTTATGAACAAAAAACTATTACATAGATAGATACGTACTTTATTAATCCCCTAGGGGAAATGCATGTGTCCATTAGCTCATTGTCGATAATAATAATAATAATAATAATAATAATAAAAACAGTTAATAACAAATGAACAATAATATTATTAGCAATTGGAGTTACAAACACTACTGTAAAATGAAATATCACAGAAGTATTTAGAGATTTTACTATGAAACTCTAAATTTTGAGATATTTCTGCACTTTGATTGGAGTCCAATTGAGTAAATTCAGGTGATCAGTAGATTCCACGTGAAAATCCAAAGAGTTTGAAAAAAAAAAAAAAAAGAAAAGCAGCAGCTAAAGGACTCTCAGACTTAGAAACAAGATTCTCTGGTCTGATGAAACCAAGATTAAACTGTTTGGCTTCCTCCAGATGCTCAGGATTGAGGCCAGACATGACGCTTTAAAACCATGCAATGCAACAGACTGCCTTAAAGGCTCTCTGTGTGTGTGTGTGTGTGTGTGTGTGTGTGTGTGTGTGTGTGTGTGTGTGTGTGTGTGTGTGT
>NW_019525551.1:3814581-3815193 GCF_002814215.2 Seriola lalandi dorsalis | reverse complement strand
CTCATTCATTGTGTTGCACCATTCCGTTCCCCCTCCTACGTTTTATATAATGTGTTATTGTCCTTCAAGGACACAGAAGCGTCAGACTTCAATGTCCTACCTGTCCCAAGGAGTTGTGACGTCACCACCATGGTTTTCTTCTGTTAGGGCAATAGTCCACAACGTGACAATGGTTGCCACGGAGATCAGGGCCAAGACGATGGTCACAATAAAAAGCCTGCTGGCTCGGCAGCTTTTCCCCATGTCCTAACAAACAGCACGCGGCTCACTGATTCCCTCAGCTAGATCCACAGTGAATCACCGAGAGGAGTCACCACCTGTTCACTAAATAACAGCTCTCTCTGATCCCATGATAAACACAAGTGATTGTCACCTTTTAATGCTGTGCCCCCCCCACCTCCTCCTCTTTTCCACACACACACACACACACACACACACACACACACACACACACACACACAAAAACACAAACAGATTGATTTGTGATGAGTTATCTACAGTAATATTTTAGTGGATGTTTACATATTGGTTATAAAACCTAGCTGCTGAGAATTCACATGGATGTGATGTAAACGTTTTATTGACTTCGTCTCACAGTTCAGCTGACTGTCA
>NW_019525551.1:3774534-3814531 GCF_002814215.2 Seriola lalandi dorsalis | reverse complement strand
CACTGCAGAGACACACACACACACACACACACACACACACACACACACACACACACACACACACAGGAAAATGCACAAAACACTGTTACTATACACCCCGGACTTCATTCTCACCAAAGCACGCAGGGAAATGTTCCAGTTGTACCTGCTGAGGTCTGGATGCGAGCCTTGCCCTCTCTCTCAGACTCGATCATACGAAGGCCTCGCTCCACGTAACTCTGGAAGAACTGGGATGTGTTTTTGAGGAAAGGCTCCAGGTCTGCATCCGAGTACTTCTGTTTGTACTCGTACAGCTCTGTCAAACCCTGAGAAAGATCCACACATTACTGAAGTTTTCCAGGCTCTTTGTTTTAATTAGCAATGGTTTCTGTCCATACACACACACACACTTTTTCGGGATGCAGGGCGCTGACCTCTTTAGTGTTCTCCTTGGAGCCAATCTTCTTGAAGATTTCAGACAGAATGTCACTGACCTTTGCCTTTGACATTCGGTCGTCCTGGGAACAAAACAAAGGACAAAATTCATTTAGAGACACAGAACTGCTGAGTTTCTTTTAATTCTTTACATTATAATAAAATGGCCACTTTAGTGTTTTTGTTGTTGCTCACCACACGCAGACCAGACTTCTCATTGCCTCGGTCACTCTTGAGTCCTGACAGGTTTCCAGAGTGTTTGACCACCCGCCTCAGATGAGCCTCCAACTCTGATTCATTACGATTCTCTATCATCGATAGGTGGTCTAGGATCTGTTTATCAAGACATTAATACAATCAAAAGATAAAAACTTCATAGGTAACTCAATATCTGACCCAGGATCTGAACCATCTGACCAAAGGATTTAACTAAATCGCTGCTCAGAATATGACATACAGAGAGTATATACAGTGTCTGTGTGTGTGTGTGTGTGTGTGTGTGTTACCTTGGCCCCAGTGAGCTTGCAGAGTGTGTGTAACAGAGTCTTGAGGGTTCTGTGTGGGACATCACTCTTGAGCTGCTTGAGTTTCTCTTTGGGGAAAACTCTCATGAAGTTGTGGACTTCCAGTAAGATCCGGTCCAGGTTGATGGTGTTGATGGTCTCTGGGAGAAAGCGGATCATTCTCCACAGACACTGAACACACACAAACACAGGACAGTCAGTCTGAAGTGTACAATAGTGATGCAGTATGGTCAGGTCCTGTGCTGTGATCCTCCTTACCTTCATGATCAGTTCAGAGAACATCGGAGGACCAGCTGTTGTGACTAAACTGTCCTGAAGCAAAACCAACAGAGCACTGCAGAGACAACAAGTAACAAATGTTAATTTAGTGAGCTACTGCTCCTTCAGTCCAAAGTTGAGGTGGTTCTAACATCTGGTCAGGATGCCTCCTGGAGGTTTTCTGGTACAACTGATAGGAGGTCCTTGTGTAGACTAAGAACACAGGAGAGATTTTATATCTCATCTAACTTGGGAACACCTTTAAATCCCCCAGAAGGAGGTGGAAAACCTACTGCCACTGTTTTTTTTTTCTAAATTTCTTTATGTCATTCTTGTCATTGTCTGTCAGGCACATCCAAACAGGTCACTGTGCTCCTTCAGCTGAATTCACTCAGTGACCACAAATAATCTAAAGATCCTTTTACAGCTAAGCCAGGAAAGTCTAAGTAAGTTGTACACATTAGTCATGGAAGACTAAACATTATGTAAAACAAAAATGGTCATTTTAAACAATTAAAACCAACGTATATATCCACATGTATGACCAAGGGATTATATTTCAAGCTTGACTTTATAGTTGGTTATACTTGGTTGGTTAAGCTAAACAAAGTTAACTCAGATGTTGAAGGTGATATGTGCAAAACTTTACCCTCATTAAATGAATCTGAACATAAGGAAGTGGACGACAAAAGCATCAACATCAGGAATAAGCTGGAGCAGGGACAGACAAGCTCAAGCTAGTGACACCTGATCCTGACACAACGCCAAGCTGCAGCAATTCAGGCAACATTAGCGTGTTCCTGAGGACACCAGTGCTGCTGGAGATTAATGGCAGATGGAGAGTAGCAGTAGCTCAAGTACATTTACACAGCACTAATTCCATCAGTACCACAGTCATATCATTCTCACCACTTTGCTGCTCTGAATTTCTCTTTGTGAATGTGACAAGTGTTTATTAACAATGTTATTTACAAAGTTATTTAGTTGTTTCAGCAGGAAGTTTTTCGATCGCTTTAAATCTTCTGTCTATGAAATTCAACACTGTAAATCTTTCACACTGAAACCCTAATTATCATTATCAGGTCCTTAAAGATGCTGGAAGGCTTTTAATGCAGCTCATCTGTGCAGGAAGTGTTGTGTTTCTTTGATGGTAGCTGAATCTCAATCAAAAAACATAGCCAAGTAGAATTAAGTGAAAAAGATGAATGAATAAAACAGTATTTCTGTTAAAGGACTACTGTGTAGGATTTAGTGGCACCTAGCTGTGAAGTAACAGATATCAACCAATTGAATACCACTTCCCTCGCCCCTCTCTAGAGCCAGTGTTTGGTTTGTCTGTTCTGGGCTACTGTAGAAACTTGGTGATCAATTGACTAATTAATGATCAAAAACAGCCAACAGGTGAACAAAACATAAACTTGCAGTCGCATTTTGCAGACCTCAAAATAAAATAAACAGGCCAGGACTACCTCATACCGCAGCACAGCGGACAGCTTGTCTACTAGTTTTTGTTCAGGAATAACAACATGTCGACATGCGGTGGGGTTAGTCTGGTGTGATACTGTTAACTGTGAGACCTGCAGCGGAGAATACCCTCTCAGATGGTACCGATGTCCCAGGAATGCAGAGATAGCGCCTCCACTAGAGTGGTCAGCCTCGGGAAGCACATCTGATTAGCTTTCCACTGGTCAAAAGGATACTAATCAATGAGGAGGGATTGTCTCTCATATGTGTGTATCTTTTTTGTAACTGATAGTATTTATTGGTCAAAATTCTTATTGTCGGTTAACAGTTAATTATTAACATCCCTAGTATAAAGCTACCGTCAATTAAACACATTCTCTACACAAATGTTTCACTTTCAAATGAAAACTGCTGTACAACACGCACAACAATTACAACTGGTAAACAGGGAGGATGTTTGAGTCTGCATTAACAGTAAACAGTGTCTACTGACACAGGGACTGTTGTTAAAATAAACGCTACACAAACTCTTTTTATAAAACAGCTGATGAACGCATCTGATCAAGATGTCGAAGTCAGGAAGATTGAAGACAACCAGCAGTGTTACAGAAGTACAGAACTACTGAGCTTTTGGAATAATTTCATGGTCCTGAGCAAATTAAATGAAATTTCATTTTGATGCCAAGTGTTTCTTCACACTAACCTGATCATGTTGGTCTGGTCCGACTTCTCCAGGACCCTGATTACCAGCAGGTTGACAGATCTGATGACCTGCTGTCCATCTTCTATGTCCTCCACTCTGCTGTCCAGCATCAGTGTGATCAGACCGTGCATCAGGTCCTTCAACACACCCATGGATGCCTCTCTGGCCAGAGACTCCATAGAGAACAACTGTCGGAGAGGAACAAGAGGAGGTTCATTAGGATGTTAGTGTGTCGCTGTTGTAGTTACAGTTACTGTCATGTCACATTATCAGGGCAGCAGCAGGCAGTTACTCACAGACAGCATGTTTCCTATGATGCAGCTGTACAGTTTGATGATGTCCCTCTTGTCCAGCCGGTCGTCAGCCATGTGTGTGCTATAGATGAGCCTCAGCTGCATGAAGGTGGCAATGAGGAACTGATCAATGTGTCCTGACATGACCTCTGCTTTGTCCTCCTGCCGCAACACCTCATCAATCTGCGGGAGACAAACCACACACGTATGATCTCACTTTGAAGCATGTTAACGACAGGGTATCATGACAAAGTGAAAAGAATGGGTTAGATCACACCACTGTATATATGTATGTGTTATACCTGTGCCAGTGCCTGTATGCTGGTGTTAATATCTCCACTCGCCACCTGAGAAATGACGAAGTTGATGGTGGAGGCCGTGCTGTTGTGGAGGTCATCAAAGTGTGGAGAGACAGAATGCATCCTTTCAAAACAAAAGCACAAACAACATTAACCACATAAAATATTCATGCGTGTTCTTAATGTTATACGTGTCAGTATCTGTCGGACTTTGTCAGTTGTGAGGGTGTTTACTTGGGTTCGGGGATCATGATGGGCTCCAGCAGCTCGTCCAGCTTGTGTTGGACAAGGTCCGGAAGCTCACACACTCTGCCCTGGTCCATCTCGATCATGTCCAAATCTAACTGGAACTCCTTGGGGATGGAGGGGTGGGAGGACTCACTGTGCTGGGTGTTCTGACGGGCTTGGCTAGATGGAGGTAGGGAGGGGAGAGATTGGAGGATAGATGGTGGAGAAGGACAGAGTATTTAGTCTAGTGTATCAATCAGTGCCTTTCAGCTCCAGGTCTGACTGACACAAGCTTTTATTTTTTCGTTTGAGAATATATGTGAGGGTGAGGATGTTTGTGACAGTCCTCAGTCTAATGCGAAGGTCATTTAATGTTTGACTTTGTGATCGTCATATGGCAAAAAAGGAGAAACATTTTATAACAATCAATTACATTTTTTAAAAGCATATTTTATGCATTTAGGCTTTAAAAACCATCAATATCCACACTTTGAAATAGTCAAACATTAAGGGGAGAAGATGGCATCAGTAATAAAGCTGTTTGGGAGAACCTAAGATTTAAAGTTTGTGAATAGTCTGATCTTTTCCAAATTACTGGACTGTCAGGACTGGAGCCGATCAGCACTGATCAAAAACCAATATTTAACATTTTTATTGTTTAGAAAAGTGAAAAAAAACAAAACAAAACAAACAAAAAAAAAAAACACTGAACATGTGCCTCAACAACTGGAATAAATTAAAACTATTGGCCACGATAATGATCAATAATTAGTCAAAAACCAACTGATGGTGCTATATAACCTGAGCAAATGAGATATTTGTATTCATTTGTTTTAAATTTGCTGCTGCTTCACCTGTCGTCATTTAACCACTGGTCAAACAAATCTCTAAAGACCCAACATCATTTCTTCACACGACTAAATAAGCAGAGCAATTAAAGCAAACACATTCGAGTCTCACTGAAAAAGGCTGTTGCTACAAATGTCTTTTCCAAGCAGAAAAAAAGAAACTGCGTCATCATCAGCTTTTCTTCATGAATGAGCTGATCCAGAATCTGAGTTTGTTCACTTCACTACAGCCACTGGTTCCATTTAAAGAGGAGATCCAACAATTTTCCCAGCATACATTGCACGGACATACCTGTTATGTTTATATAAAAGCCAGTCTGACTGTCCCTGTATTTGTAGCTGGCATGATTGTGTAAGACCTAATTTCCACATACCATATAAACAAAATTCACAAGTAAGACAAAAGGGTGATGAGGGAAGAATGAACCTTATTTAAAGTGACAGCAGCACATGTAGATCATTAGTCTGGTGAGGAACAAGGTTAGACCCTTATTCCCCACCATGTGAAGAAGCTCAACTAACACAAGCTTTTCTGATAATTATTAAGAATGATGAATAGTAGATTGCATTCAGAGGAATTATTACCATGACAACACAAAAGAAAAGAGGGAAGAGGAGGAGGAGGAAGAGGTACTCACATCCTATACGTGCGATACATTATTCTGCTCCAAAAAGAAGGCAGGCAGGCAGAGCAGAGAAAGGAGGAAATCACACAGGAAGAAAGATGAGGGGTTAAGAGATAGACGGACAGCTGGCCACCAGCCAGCCAGAGACGCATACACTGAGGTTGGTCTCACAGACAGTGAGGAGGATTATTTTATTTCCCAATTTTACTTTAAAATGAAATGTGTCTGTGAGAGCAACCCGACATGCAATGACTCAGTAAAACAGGGTGAGAAGAGAAGGACAGATTAGTCGTGAACAAAACAAACATTAAAAAGATTTATGGTAAAAATGTAACTACAGTCAAGACACAAGAGTCGACAGCATGTAGAAGTCTGTTATGGATCTGACAGATTAAAGAGGAGGCTGGTTGACAGAATGGAAACATGCTCATGAAGAACAGCTGGAGAAACTGGGGTTTAAGACATTTCACACAAGATATTTTGCTTCACGCTGGACTTCTGATAGAGGTTTAGGTAAAATACTAATTTCACTGTGTTGACTATTTTTTCTACATTTTTAAAATTCAATTCAAAAACTGCCCTCATTTGTTACAAAAACTGATGGAAAAGTGTTTACAAAGAGATTTGTTATCACTTTGACAAAATAGATTTCTGGTAATCACTGTTGATCAGTAATCATATCCATTTGATGACTGATTACGATGCTTGTTGTATATTTATTGTTGATTTAGAATAAAAAAAAAATAAAAAAATAAAAAAAAAAGGACTGAAATTGAAGCAAAAACAGAATTAACTGGCGTTGCTTTCCGCCTCTGGAGACAGCTGCTGGTGAGTAAAAGGATTGAAGTTTGATTCTGAACTTACAACGTTTCTTCTAGACTGGTAAGTAAACAGCTGTTAAAGCCAACGCTGGCTATGTAGCAATAGCAAAACTTACAAATGGATCCTTTAATTGTCTTATTTTTAGTTTGTATGCATCATGTTTTTGTCATATATGCTATATATTGAATGAATCACATTGATCAATTGCATCACTTTAGGATTTAACTGCTATAATTTACTACATAGCACTCTGAATTTTTGTTCCTCAAAATCATATATTTTGTGATGAGCACATTATCGGCCTCCTCACTGTTTTTTTATTCAGCTAGGCTTCATATTATATGTATCCCACAGCCCTGAGTCAGACGTGACCTACTTGAGTTTGTTGGGGTCCTCCTGTGCAGGCTTGCGGAGGAAGGTGGCATTGGGGTTGGTTGGGTGCTCTTTCTGGGACCTCTCTGTCGCACTCTGCTTAGCAGGAGCAGCAGGAGTCTTCTTGGCTGAACGCTTGATTCTCTCCTCCAGCATGCTCATCTCTTTCTCTGACAGCTGGAAAAGACGGGAATGAATAATGAAAAATTGTACAGAGCAAGTTTTGGGATTGATTAAAGAATGAAAAGGCTGATTTCTATCTTACATTTCCTATTAGTTTGTAAACTTGATCCCCACAGACGTTATACACAGCCACCACAGTGTTCAGAGCGGCATTGCGGACAGATGTGTCTCTGTCACCGATGTGAACGGCAATCTCCTTCAGAGACTTGGCTGGAGTCGGCTGGCATACATTCATCCCATAGCCCTCTATCAAACAACCCAACTCCTCCAGACATTCTGAGGACAGGGAGGACACCACAGTAACAGGTTAGAACATGTCTCCTCCAACATTTGTCCATCCGACATTTGTGCAGCTTTATGCCAGTTAGAGACATACCAGCTCTTTGTTTGGAGTTCTTGGATTTGGTTCCATCCATAAGGAAAGGAAAGACCTTGGATGCTGGGTAAACCTTACACAGCATGGTCAGTATGGCCCGCACATCTTTGCGAACCACATCCTTTGACTCTCCAACCTGAGGACGAGAGAGATGAATCTGAGCATACAAAACAAAACAAACAACCTTCACAGTGGCCTGTTTTACCACTGAGCGATGTGTGCTCACCTTGAGTATAAGGTAGGGGACGAAGGATGTGGCCTCGTACTCGGTCAGGTGGTAGTTCTCCCTGTTCAACATGGCAAACAGCAGCTTTAGATATTCCAGCACCTTCATCAGGACTGTGGTGTTGGTGTCAAAGAACCGCAGGGTGAACCACTTCAGAATCAGGTCCAGACAGCCGATAGTGGCTTCGCTCTCACTCTCCAACCTCTGTTAAATACAAACACACTTTAAACAAACAAACTTTATTACCTAAGTAAATCGACTCCTACAACACAACCCCCTTATATGAATATAATCAACCGTTACCTCAATCATGACTCCTATGGCCTTGACGTGTCTCTGGAAGTCAAGGTGATAAAGTTCGTCCTGCAGCCACTTAGCAAAGCAGGTGGACATCTGAGTCTTCAGCTGCTCCACATACTCATCTCGAGGAGTAATGAAGTTCCATTTCAGAATCTACAGTTCAAAAGAAACAGAATTTCTGCTCAGATTTTGTGATATTCGACTTCAGTAGCCAGAGGCCGGCCAGCCTGACAAGGTCATTTCTAATCAGGCCAACAGTTTTTTCAGTGGCCTCAGACTGAAGTCTACCTTGTATCAAAATGACTTAGGTGTTGTCATTTTTCATGAGCTTTTTTTTCAACAGATATTTTTGGTTTATAAGTACTCAACATTATTACTCATGTTTTCTTCAATACACCTTAGTTACATTTAGGAGAATTATATTTTTCATGGCCTCTGTACAGTTACAGTACAAACAAAGAGCTGCTGCTCCACACTAAACTCATTTAACCTACATAACGCGTTTTAATGGTGTTGTTCTTCGTCTGTAATGTAACATCACATTTCCACACAGTCAGAGAAATAAGTGTGTCCTGGTCATAGTTGAGTTATCCAAATTGACTCCATAATCTATAATTACAATTATGAAGTAAATTTAATTATAATGATGCACATAAAAGGGTTACAAATAATGTCAGACTGTTTCTACTGCTGAAGCAGAGAGGAGAAGACAAGCTGCAGTGTTTCCCCTACAACTGAATAGACGGAAGCAGCTGACAGAGCCTAAGTCCACAAAAGAACAGTGGCAAGTTCTCAAAGATGTTTGGAACAAACTATCTGCCGAGTACCAAGAAAAACTGCACAAGTGCAGAATTGGAGTATTGGTGCCATTTTAAAAAGGCAAAGGATGATTTAGGATTGGTTTTTTACTACACTTTGAAGTTAATCGATTAAGTATTCAAGTATTAAAATTTCATTTTAATCTTGTTTTATTTGCAAATCACTATACCATGCTGGATTGTTTTGCTACAGTGTGTAACAGTTGCTGCATTAAGCTACTGGATGATAACATGTTTTCAGTCAGTCACGTACCTTCAGTTGCTTCTCCTCTTTGATCCTCTGTTCCTTAGCGTTGGGGATGAGTGTGAAGATTGGACCAGACTTATCTTCATCATCCTTCATGCCTTTGGCTGGAGGCTTCTTAGCAGCTGCACCCTGAGAAGAAGGCAACATCACAGTGTGAGAGAGAGAGTGCGTGAACCACTGTGCTCTGAGGATGTGTACTACTTATTATATGTAATCATGTTGTGTGTCAGTGACAGACAGTAAGAGTAGAAACAGGAAACGAAGGGGTGTTACGCTGAAAAGATCTCAGTGCAGGTTAAACAGTGTTGAAAACACTGATGTGATATTATTCCAAAACATGTCACACAGACAAATTCATGCAGTGGAGTAACCTGAACCACCGAAGTGACGAGTCACCTCTCAGTTTGTGCTCCCTTTCTCTAAGCATGCATAAACTAAACAACTACTGAATCTCCTGTCAGCATCTTGTTACATGTTAAAGCTTTAAACAGATTTCACCTCACAAATGCAAGTCTATGTGCATTTTATTATACACTTGTATATTCAGTGGCAGTATTAGTGATTCGAGAAACACAGGATTAGACTGAGCCGAGGTCGGACCAGGTCAAGGCAGAGAGAAGCTGGCCGAGGGGTTAACAACTGTCGAGTGTCCACTGAGAAACTCTGTCCACGTTAGCTGCTCATTAGCTTTAATAAGCAGCAGCATGGAGACGAAGAGTGAAGAGATTCTAGACTGAGTTTCATCACAAGGACACCTGTTACACATCTACCTGTTGGCTGCCAGCAGCAGCCTTGCCTTTGCTGGGGGGCTTTTTACTAGCATTACTGTCCTTGTCCTTGGAGGAAGGGGGAGGGACAGGTTCCTCGGGAGGGGAGGGAGGCTGGGTGAATAGAAAAACATCAGTGTTTACACTTCACTGACAGGAAACGACAAAAAAAGGAAACGTACATGCCTGATATGCAAAACCACTGACAACAACTCGAGTACAAACGGTGATGTGTGAATATTTAGAGAGGTGCATATCTTCACATGGTGTCTACAAATTTAATACCACACAGGCAGTGGGGTCAGCCTGGAGCGAAATTCTTTTCTGTTTTGGTTGGACAGTCATTAACAGATTTATTAAGTTTAACAAAAAAAAAAAAAAAAATCAAACGTTCTCTGTGTGCACACTGAAACATATAAACAGGACTTGATTAGATGGACATACCTTCTTAGCAGCCACTCCTCCTCGGACCTTCTTCACTTCAGGTTTACTGTCAACAAAGTCCTCGCTAGCTGGCTGAGACCTTGAGGCTGCAGAGGACAGACAGGTCAAACTCCAATGTATCAATATAGCATATTTATTAAGCAATCACTAAGCAGACTATCAAAGCATTTGACAGCAAAAACTGCATTTGTTTTCCAGTTTGTGCTGGAAATGGACTTCAGTTATACAGCACCTAAGTTGCCTCTCTCTCACATACAAACTCGCACACTGATGGCAGCGGGTTACCATGCTAGGTACTAGCCTAATCAACAGGAGTCTTGCTCAAGGACACTGATATGTGAACAGGAGGACCCAGTGATCAAACTTCCAACCCTGTGATTAGTGGCTCCACCTCGTACACGAACACACACACGGCAACCAGGTAGATTTAGATGGCATTATACAGATTGGAAAATTGGACCCAATTTTCAAATCTGATTAGAACATGACTTAATAATAATAATAATAATAAGTCGCATGATAAAAGCAAAAAAGGTCACCAGTAACTAAAAATAAGGCCTGCAAATCTTTGCTAATAAAAAAAAAAAAAAAAAAAAGAGCAAGGTGAGATGAAGGGATGTACATGTGTGGACGTTTAGAGAATATTTAATATTACATTTTGTCAAATGGGACTCTAGCTGTCAGAATTCACTCCTAGTCTGTACATTATATGAAAAACTACCACTAAGTAGCACAGACGTGGTTCGACAATCTGTTTTAATGTGAGACTGTTCACTGTGATGTCACACACACCTGAAGCAGCTCTGCTCGGCTCTGCAGAGCCTTTTCCCCCTCCAGCTTTGGCAGGAGCAGCAGGTTTGGCTGGCATCACTGTTCTGGCTTTTTCCAACATGGCCATCACCTGATCCTTGGACGCAGACTGGCGGGAGATGAGGACAATAATTGCAAACAACACAGCTGTAAATCTGAAGCTGCCACTGTGAGCAATTAGACTCTGCAAACGTTTATTAAAAAGCAATAAGTTGTTAGTCATAGTGAACTAAATCAGTTCAGTACTTTGAGTTTCCCAGTAGCCTTGGCCATTTTGTCATAGCCCAGGTGCATCATGAAGGTGGGCAGGGCATCCTGAGCTTTCTTCCTCACATCTCCATTTCTGTCTTCCAGACAGGCATAAAGCTGGGGGACACACAACGACAGATCCCCAGGTACTGTCCTCAGAGTGGGCAGCTTCTCTGATAACCAACCAAGCACCTGTGAGATGAAGAAAGTTTTATGTGTGTGATCTGCATCATGTGTACAATGATTCAGCTCAGGAACATTTACACCTGAATTTATAAATTGTCTCCAGAAGGTACAAGACAGAACAGAGAGTGTGTGTGTCTGTGTACCTCCTGTCTCAGGAAGGGATTCTCTCTCTTCAGCTCTTCTGACAGGTCTTCTCCCTCCAACCATTCCTTCATCCCAGTCTGCTCCACCCAGGCCTGCAGAGTGGTCATGGCAGCCGCCCTGACATTGGCCTTCAGACAGAGACATGTCCATCATCACCACATATTCAGGGACTAAATCGACAGATTTCCATATTCTCATGCCTCCTCTAACTCATTTACTATTTTCTGATTATAAAAAGTTTGGACATTTCCAAAATGCACATCACAGTATTTTGATTCGTTTATTTTGTATCATTATGTTTTAGATCTGTTTTCTTCTGTTGATATTTACAGTGTATTTTGTTCTGATGTGTTTCTTTTAACTTTCTTGTAATTAAATCAAATCAATTTGCTAAATTAATAAATTAATGAAGAAATAAATGTGGACACTGAACAAAGTAAGATGGAATGGCCCTTTAAAGAACTACACTGCCATTGCTGCTGAATGTGGAAACAAAGATGTGTGTTACTGGGGGTGTGTTTGTGATTTGTGCCCAGTACCTTGCTGTCTCCAAGAACAGTGATGATGGGGATTCCCAGTGCTTTAACATGGTGCTTAAGTCCAGGTCCCATGGCTGTAGCCAGCTGCTGCAGGATAGTCAGGGTCTGCTGGACCTGGAGACCATGCACACGATGATCATTTTACATGTTGTTTCATGTTAAACAAAGCTGTGCTGGTGAAAACAGTCTGTGGTGCAGTGACAGCTTTTGGAGCCAGAACAAAAGTTGAGGTTAGAATCTGTATAAGCAGGAAAGACCTGATCTCTTACTAACCAGGATCTTGTTGGAATCACTGAGTCGACCTTTCAGGGTCAGAGGCAGATCTCCGATGTTGGCTGTGATGAACTTGGCGTCTGATATTATGGCTGCAGCCTCATCCAGACCCTCCTTCCTGATCTTCCAGTTCTTATCCCCAATTTTAGACACCAGATCAGATGTGATCTTGTCACTTAAAGACAGGAGGGAAGAGACACATGAGAAGCGATAGGAGAGAAAACAGGTACAGTATTTATGTCAGGATTTTCTGCATCAACTCCAGGGTGTGTGTGTGTGTGTGTGTGTGTGTGTGTGTGTGAGATGATTAATGAGTGCTTGTGTTTTCTTAGACATATGTACATATTCTCATTATAAATGGCACTGGTTATTGTAAATATCTGGGTACAACTTCAGTACTGAGGTATGTTGAGTATCACATCACTAATGATTTTCTTTGCAAAATGTTCAATGTTCAAATAGTGGTATTATATTAGATACTCATACTAAAAAATGGTTTTAGTTGAGCTTTTATTTCACAGATTTAAGCATTAAAATTAGTCAGTGTAGGTCGACAAAGAGGCTTTGTCTTTTCTGGTTACCCGATATCTGTTCTGGGTAGTAAGTCCATGATGTCCTGTCCTCCTCCTCCTCCTCCATCTTCTTCCTGCTCCTCTCCGACATCACCCTCCTCCTCCGCTGCTGCCTTCTTGGTGAATCTGACTGGAGCTGGTGGAGACTGGCCTTGCATCTTTGAGGATGATACACATACATAAAGATCTCTTATTTTCCCTCTCATGGGTCATACACTGTAGCAAACCAGTTGTCAGGATGACCAAGTAGTGAGGTGACCATAAGATGATTTTAAGTCTTAATTAACATATTCTCTGATCCACCTGGAAAGTGCTTACCTTTTCAAATTCAGCATCGATCTGTGCGAGGAGGGCAGGCTTCTCATCTTCAAAGAACATGCGCAGAGGAGCTCCCATGTAGAGGTACATGACTCCCAGCAGGCTGATGGCTGCTGTCCGGACAGCAGGGTTAGTCGCTCCCAGAGCCGTCTTCACATTGTTGATGAAAGCCTTCACATTGATACTGGAGAGAGATGGAGAAGGTCAAAAAGGTCAACAGACACCCTTAAGGTGCTGTAATATCTTTTGTGTTTCTTCTTAAGCCAAAACACTGAATTGACTTTTTTAATGCTCTGATATAATAATGAGTGTTGAAATAAAGACTGGAAATTACCCAGCAAAGCCAAACTCCTTCATGGCATTAGCCAGCCAGTTGAGAGACTCTGCCTGGTTCTTGGGATTCTTCTGTGCAAATACCATAGAGACAACCTGACAAAACACAAACCTTGTAAATACAGCATGTTCATTCTCATCATCACTATCAACCAACTTTGTTTTCAAGTTCTATGAGGGCAACTCTTCTAATGTTCCGAGAAATTGTTTAAGAACCTGTTCTGCAGTCCATGGCAGTGAGCAGGCCTGTCCAATAGCCGTCAGTCCTTCTTTTGCATTTCCACCACATTTGATGTCTCCGACCTTATCCACCAAGCCATCCAAAACCACGCCGGCCGATGTCTTTGAAAACGTTCCTCTCTGAGCTATTAGAGCCACAATGTGTAGCTTCATCTGCATCACCTACACAAAGAGAGGAGACCACCATCATAAGCTTTTATTTCTGCTCTGAGGAGCAGACAACACATCCCTTATTTTAAACTTGTTCGAAATTGGACAAACGAAAGAACCAACTGAAGTGTTTTAGTCCTGAATTATAGATTTTGTTTACCGACTCAGCATCTGCTTAAAAACAGCTAAATTGTGTTTATTGTAGGTGTGATTAAAAGCTTTCTTCATTCATTTGACCCGTTATTTGACCCTTTCATCTGTATCATGGATGTTATCATGGGAGAGCCTAACATCTTTCAGCTACAACTAATTTTAATCATCAATTCTATTTAGCATCTGCACTTATAAATCATGTCTACACATTCAAAGATATTCTGATCATAACCTGCAGTATTAAAAAATAAATCTACAAAATAGGAATACATGCAGATGCAAACAAGCATAAAGTGACTCATTCCTGAAAATGCAAGGGAAAGAGGAAGTGATGGAAACATGGATGCAGTGAAGGGACTGTCTTAATTCTGATTCTAGTCTAGTCATATATGTTTGAGCCAGTAACACTTTCAAAAGAGTTATTATTATTAAGAAGGTCAAACCCGCCAAAATGAAGTATTTTCCTGTAGGGAATGTTACTCTGCAAGTCCAAACAGCTGCTGCCAAATTGCTTCACAGAAATGATCATTTCATTCAGCTGCTGTAACGGAGACAGTTACCTGAAAGTTGGTTTCCTTCCAGCCTGGTTTCTTTGCCAACATCCTGACTAAGGCCTGGCAGGGCATCACCCCCTTATCCATGGTCTCGACAGCCTAGAATCAAACATGAATCTATAGATTATCAATCCTGCATATTATAGTTTGACATGTAGTGACACATCAGCCTTCAACATGTAATGTAGAGTTTCAAGTCCTCTGCACTGAAAACATAAAGGCTGGTGTTCAACCAGTAAGGGATTCTTCAACACTGATATTATCCCAACACTTTTTTTTTTTTTTAATATTTCCTTTAGTGCCAAATTGGGCAGCAATTTTGGATTATTTTCATTATCAATTTATCATTTTGTCTATTAAATGTCAGAGAAAAAGAAAAATGCCAGATGTAATAATATTTGACAGCCTAATGTGATGTAATCTGTGACTTTTATATTACAAAGAAAAGCTTCAACTCCTCACATTTTAGAATCTGAAATAAACTAATAATCAAAGCAGGTGCCGACTTATATCAACTAATTACTGCATTTACCCTCTGGAACTCCTCCATACTGGCTAGTCTCTCCTTCCAGTTGGCCGAGTCCAACTGCTGCAGACAGGAACCGGGAAGTACATTTGCTGCCAGCTCCTCACACACCTCAGCCTGATATGAAGACGCACACACACACAAACACACACACACACACACACTCTTAAGTAATCAGAAATTCCAACAGCAATATTTTGTTTGTTCTGAATCCCTCAGAACCATAATAGAAAACCCTCTTCATGGCAGACATTTCGACTTGCACAGGTCGAAACAGTCACAGTAACAATGCCTCCATCCCCTTCACTGTACCAGTACGCCATGTCAGTGAGTGAGCATACACAATACCAGGGCGCTGGAAATGCCTCACCTAAAGGGAATGTAGCCATCATTAATTCTACCTGTGCTTTTCCTGTTTTAACAAGGCACAATGTCAAAAAGTGAAAAGTCTATTCCTAATGGCTGAAAACTAAAACTAAATTAGAAACCTCATTGATTTCCAGAAGGACCATTACTGTGCTGGCTGGAATGCAAGATGTATAACAGAACTTGAAATTTACTTATTCACACACAAAATCAGATGTTTTCTTTCAATGGAGCAAGTACCAGCTTTTGCGTTAAAACAAACAAACAACATTATAGATTGGTTGTAGCCTTAATTTTGCTAAGCAAGTTTCTTCAAGTTTGGCCATTTAGTCCTAAAGGCATTAGGGACGCCAAGTTTAACCTACAGGAGTTTCTGAAGGTACGTCACGTCATACCGTTTGCTAACACAGAAGGAATACATTTCTTTGAGAGAAGATGAGTCAGTAACATACGTTAACTACAAAAATGGACCAGGGACAGAATCATCTATCCAACAGGCAAAGAATGACCTGCGCCACAGAATGTCATTGAGGAGCTTTTGGAGCTCAAGAAAAACATCAGCCAAACTCTGACCGCTCCAATAACTAATGTGAACCATCTTCTCTTCGTATGGTATTGTGACAAACTTTTGTCAAAAGCAAACAGACTTACGGACAGTTCAGTCTCTGTGACTTCTTTATTGTCAGCAGCCTTCTTGGATTTTCCACCACCTCCAGAGGTTGGTTTGCCTTTCTTAGGTGGACCCCCTGATGGCTGCAAAAAAGAGACGCAAAACACTTCAGCTCTAAACTGTTAATGCCACTTTGATATATTTGTTCATATTGTCCATGACCCAGCAAAATTGGGGACAACCAGGTGACAAAACATAATTTTTTTAAATTAATCTTAGTTTTCCATACATGCATTGCTCTGAGCATACCTTGCTGGAAGCAGCACTTTGGGTCTTCTTGGATGGGGCAGAGGATTTGGGTGGAGCTTCAGCAGGGGGAGGAGCTTTAGCTGCAGACTTCTTGTCTGCCAATCCACCACCACCTCCTCCACCTCCTGCACCCTTCCTCCCTCCAGGGAGCTCTACTTTATCAGAACACTCCTTTATCTGTTTTCAAATTAAACAAAAAGGACAGTGCTTAGCAGTTACCGACAGTAAAAATTGGAGCTTACTACTGGTTTTAATTCATCGTAGCGGATGTGGGTTCCATTCATCCTGCCACTGATCCATACCTTATCCAGTTTGAGTTTATCCAAGTCAGTCAAGAAAGGGTTCACAGCTTTCTCTCCCACCACTCTCATGGCCGTCCCCAGAGCTTCAAAGGCAGCGTCACGCACCTCTGGAGCAGAGTCATTCACTTGCTGTGATGGTTAAAGAGAAAAGAACAGGTAATGATTTAAATAATTTCATCAACAGCCTGAAATTTAAGGTAAACACAAGAAACTTGTGCTACAGAAAATGGACCAGACTCAGTGAATAGCTCCCTAAGCTTAATATCCTAAGTCCTATGATAACTATTAATTTAGCTATACAGACTAATGAGCAGTGATAACTAACATGTCTTTGGGGTCATCAGGTGGGAACCTCCTTTCACCAGTGTTTCGTCTAGTTGGTCCCACGACACCTCAAGGAGGCTAGACAGTGATCACTGGCGTCCCAGAGTCACTCCCCTAATGCCAGCCATCACTGCTCCTCACACCACGATTATTTTCTCCTTTATCTTGCCTATGCTACCACAAACAACACTATCATCAACTAGGACTAAACACACTAGCAGATTCAGCAAACAAAAACTCCCCTAAAAAGTTCCGTTCTATTGGACTAGATTTTTTTTTTTTTTGGAAAGTGGCAGCCATTTTGAATGAGGGAGGTAGAGTCAGGGAGAGATGCCTTGTTAAGCTAAACTCTCCTCCACCGGATTAGGCTGTGCTCTACCTTCCCCTACTCCCCCACTCTCCAAGACAATACCACTCACCTAAAACAAACAAATTCACCTAAACAGTCAAAGACACACTACAAACCAATTCAAAACAATACAAACAAACAATACAGGCCAACTCACCTGAACTAACCGCATGGTCTCAAAGAGGCTCACACAGGCCACACCCCCCCACTTAAAAACACTTCCTCACCTGGATTTCTTCCTTGCTTCTCCTAAGAGTCTGTCTATCCTAAGTGCTCCCCCTGCTGGGCCCCCAGCTACCATTACTTCTTCTCATCCAAATCCACTGACTGGATCTTGCTGCCTCATCTGACATGTCCTTTACTATTTTCCTCACACTCTATCCACTTCCTCCTAACTCCCTCACCAAAGAGACAACAGACCTTGCTACAAATCCTCTACATCCTACTTCACCCACTGTCCCTACTTAGCCTGGGCCACTGCCTTAGCACCCCTTAATATTTCCTCCTGTCTACAAACCTGCTCCACAACTAGCTTTCTCTTCTCTTTGGGACCTGCTCTACTCCACACCGGTTTGCCTGGGCCAAGCCCCAAGCCTCCCCGGCCTATTTGGACATTACCCACAATCTCTGTCCATTTTCTCCCCTTGATTGGGTTTGGAACCACCTTACTAACTACTGCATCTTTACTCCCAGATAACAGGAGCTCTATGCTAACCTTGTACATTTAAACTCCTCCACTAGACTAGTTACTGGGAGCTGAAGTATGCCTTTCCCATACAGTGACACCGTACTTAAACATCTAGGAACACCTAGCCACTCTGCAGCAGATAATGGAATCTCATATACAGACAGTGGCCACATCAACCTGGGAAATAACCCGAACTGCAGACACCACAACGTCAACTTTCCTGGAAGCCCCGACTTATCTATTCTATCCAGTCCCTCAGCAACATCTTTCCGAAACTGCACTACCTGTTCTCCGTCATTCAAGTCTGCCTTGTACCACCAGGTTTTTACATAATTAATGGAATTTCCTCTTCGTCTATTACAAACTTCCTATCACTTAACTTCCCTTTACTTATTGAGATACTTCTAGACTTACTAGGCTTGATTTTCATACTAGCCCACTTAAAGTTTTTATTAAGTCTCTCAAGTACTCTTTTCATACATGGCACCGTTGTAGTCATCAACGTCATGTCATCCATGTAGGCCCTAATTGGTGTAAGGCGCATCCCATCCTGCCGCCTCTCTCCATCTATAACCCACTTGGAAGCTCTAATGATTACCTCCATCACCATTGTGAATGCCAATGGAGAAATCGTGCACCCTGCCATAATGCCTATTTCTAGCCTCTGCCACCCTGTCGTAAAGCCTGCTGTACTTAAGCATAGTCTAATGTCTTGGAAATACGACCTTACTAAATTAACCACTACTCCAGGCACTCTAAAATAATCAAATGCCTCCCAAATAAGGCTATGTTGCACTGAACCAAACGCATTTGCTAAATCCAAAAATATGACATGCAAGTCTCTTTTCTCTGTCTTGGCTGCTTGAATTTGATGCCAAATCATGGTAGTGTGCTCTAAACACCCTGCGAAACCTGGTATTCCTGCCTTCTGTACTGCAGTATCTATTAAGCTATTCCTTTCTAAATAACTAGTTAATCTCCGTGCAACTACGCTAAAGAAGATCTTCCCCTCTACATTTAGGAGAGAGATCGTTCGAAACTGACTCAGGTCTGAGGATTCCTTCTCCTTTGGAATAAAAACACCTCCTGCGCTACGCCATGCTCTGGGAATAACCTTTTTCTCCCAAACTATTTTTAATTGCCTCCACAAAAACTTTAGGATATCAGGTGCGCTTTTATAAACCCGGTAGGGGACTCCATTTGGCCCTGGGGCCGAAGAAGCCTTTGCACGCCTGACTACCTCCTCAACCTCCTTCCACCTGAGTGGTCTAACATCCATCTCATGATCTATCTTTCCTAATGGTGGCATGTCGGGTGGAAGGCCTACTACTCTATTCTGCTCCAAATCTGAATATGTGTTTCTTAAATACTTTTCCACTTCTAACTTTGTTGCCTTAAGCTGCCCTCCGTTTTCCTGGTTAAACAATCCTCTAACAAACTTGAAAGGGTCCCTGTAAAACGCTGTCCTTACATATTCTTTCCTCTTTCTCTTTTTCCTAAGATATTCAGCCCCCCTAAGTACTGCTAGCCCGCCTCTCAAATCTTCTTGCAACACATTAATTCCCCCCCTTTCTTCCTCTGTTGCCCTTTCCCACTGCTTTCTTAATTGTCTTCTTTCCTTAACTAATTTCTCCATTTCCCTTTGCCTATCTTCTCTAGTCTAGTGCTTGGATTTCCTCCTAGTCTGCTTAAAAGTACTGATAGATCTGTATTGACTGACCCATTCTTTCTTGCTATTTGCCCTTGGCCATTTAACCCTGGTTTTCTGCTCCATATTTCTCTCTCTGACTGGCCTGTTCACCTCAATATCAGCTGCATCCCCTCTTGTAGTCTCCCCCTCTGTAGCTGTGTTATTGATATCCTTCGAACTGTGGTTTTCTACCTGTCGCTGGACTTCATCCGACTTATTCGATTGACTTCTTAAAAAGTATCGATCGATGCGGCCACACTGCCTTTCCTTTGCGACACATCTCTTCTTCCCTGATGCATTCTAAGGCCTCTAACTGACGTTACTTTCTGCCAGCCACAAGGACAAATCTGGAGCTTATTTCCCTCTAGCCTAACATTTTTATTCTCTCCAACTACGCTTACATCACCCTGAGAACTATTCTGCCCAGCTTTAGTCCTAGAGAATAGGTCCGTACCCCTATCCTTCACTGAGTCGCATATCCAAGTCATAGTCATGTCCATTCCAGTGTCTGTTGCCGTGTAGTTTGCCTGTGGGTCATCTTCAACCCCTGCTCTTGCTGACCCTTGGGGTATTTTCCTTATATCTGACATAGCTTATGCTGGCTGTGACAAAGATGCTAGGCCTCGCCACTGCTACCATGGATTGCTAGCCCATGGCAGCACCCTTGGGATCTTTGTCTCCTGTCAGCTGTCTATACAGGCTGTCACATGGTCTTTCCCTTGTTGTCAGCTGCCCTACTCTGAAACTATCTCACATAGTATCCTACATCTCCCCCTATATGATAATCAGTGTGTCAGAATTGTGCAACAATGTGCTCCTACAGGTTACACAGTACAGTACTTTACTTACTACTCCCTGACAGCAGCACTTTGCTACTTTTTGGTCAGCATTTTAACTTAACTTTATTTTCATGTCAGTCTGATATTGAGATGGTAAACTCTAAGAAACAGGTTTATTATCATGTACAATGTTACCAAAAGAAAAAGATAATAACACTGTTAAGACATTTCCACCCAGGGTTTGTGTACCTTAATGAGAGCAGCACAGAGGGGTTTGAGGATGCTCTTGGGCAGCGTGGCCTGTGTGCAGTGTCTGAAGGAACGAGCTAGAAACAGAGAGGCCTGCTGCTTAATGGAGGGGTTTTTATTGTCCATCACAGCTAGGATGTCCTCCGAGAGGTTCTGGAGAGTGGTCTGGAAAAAGATACATCACATTAAATATGACATTATGAGACTACAGAAAATAACAATCCAACTTAGATTAGGGGCATCTTCTGAAACGCATTAGAGGCTGGTCTGGAGAATCAGTAGAGTGCTCTATAAATAACAACAGTCATGTTAAGTTAGGAATCATTATATGAGGGTTTGCAGCAAACCCTGTAGAGTCATGACAAGCCAACTGAAGAATGATTTTTAAAAAATAATTCTTACTTTAATGAACATTAAAGGGGATTTCACAGCTGGAAAAAGGATTCATCTTTAACTAGGTCATCTTTCTAGTAGATGTGCAATTATTTCCAAATTGAGTGCCTTTATAAGCAAGTAAACCGAAGAGGATTGTACATTTCCTATATTCATCTAAAGTAGATGATCCTACAACAAACAGAATGCATTGCCCACAATGGCTCCCAGGCCACTCCCAGGCCTCCTTTCATGGGTACTTTCCACAGGGCTTTTGCTGTTGGTGTGTGTTTACGGAAGACTTTAGCAGACAAGTTGGCATTGACCAGCACTTTATTTTTTTGCTGAAGCAAACCAACCGCTCCTGCCAAGAAACCATGATCGGCAGCAGAGAAAACTTACAAATAGCCCCTTCAAGATATGTTCTCTTCAGGGCAGTCCATACCAAGAATGATAACTACCACAACTATAATGACAACAGTGGTGAACAATATCGTTGGGATCACTTTCAGAGTGATTTTTATAAACAATAGAAACATCAGCAGCCAATCAAGACACACCCAAATTTACATGGTGTCATTCTCAATGCTTCGCTTTCACAAAATAAAATAACTAATATATGAACCACAGCAGTTAGGAAGACTAAGGTGTAATTGTTCCACACAGGAGTATGGATTAGTAAAACTTTGAATATATTTTCTATCAGCAATAAAATTAACTTATTGAAATAAACAACATCTCTCTCTCTCTATCTATCTGCTCATCTCCGTGGTGCTGAAAGACGCACCACATCACATCTATGCTGCTTATTGCTCAGTGTGGATGCTCACGGTGGTATAGATATTGTTGTCGTTACCATTCGTGGTGTGTGAAAAGAGGCAGAATCATGTTGAGTGGATAATCCCTTTTAATTTTGTAATACCCCGATATAATACCTAACACCTCCTAATAACCTCTAACCAGCTAACATGCCTAACTCGCACTTACTGTGCACTTCTTTACCTGATCCCCATGTACTTTCTATTGCATTCTCCAAGGCCTTCTACTGTAGCACTTTAGTGATGTCCCTAACTTATAAAAATCACTTTGCATAAATATAATCATCTGCCAAATGAGTAAATGTAAATTATCAGCATTCTAAGACTAGGGACTTTAGGCATCATTTAAGAAGGACTTAGTGGTGAATTTAAGAAAATGCTGGTGCAGCTGCAGCTAAGTCTGTTAAGTCCTTCCTATGTTCTTAATTACCAGCTATTTTTAAATTAGTAATTTGCAAAATTGAGTTTCACCATTTAAACTTAAGCAATGTCTTTGCATATTGCTAAATCTTTACTACTTGACATCTGTTGTGCCATCCAAACAGCAATCAAATAGCAGCAAGTTTATATAATTTATAAAAATGGTTCATATATTAGCAAGTTAACTTTATTTTTGTCACTTAGTTCAATATGCTCTGCAATAGTTAAACCTGGCAGTGACTGAACTTAAAATGTGTAGAGAATCAGTTGTTACTTAATATTTAATTTATTGACCAGAAATGTTTCTGCAGAACATTATGATATCACAGATAAGATGACCTTTGACCATTTGCATATAAAATGTCATCACTTCCTTTTATTCTATTAGACATTTGTGTTAAATTGTATCATAATTAGCATGTGATATGTGCATAAACATTTTGTGAGGTCACAGTGACCTTTGACCACCAAATTCTAAATCAGTTCATTCAGTTCAGTTCACTTGAGTCCAAGTGACCATTTGTGCCAAATCTAAAGAAATTCCCTCAAAATGTTCCTGCAATATCGTGTTCACAATAATGGGATGACGGACGGACAACCTGAAAACACAATACCTTCGGCCACGGCTGTTGTCGGCGCAGACTACAGATTTTCACATATTCAAGCCTACCTAATACAGAGGTGCTCATCCAACAGAAGCCACACCAAAGTGGTGGAACGAGACTGAAGAACATTATCACAGATTTCGTGTTCTCGCTTTCATCACAATTGGTAGTTGTTCACTACTAAATATAATCCTTGTATTTAGACTGTACTTACAGTGAGGAAGATGGCATCAATCGCCTCTTGCAGGGCCTGGACAACCTGAGGCTTCTTCTCCTTGAACTTCTCCAGAATAGTTGGAACCACCTAAACACACACACGGCTCCAATTTAGCGGTAAACAATGATTTTGATACATGGAACAGACCAGAATTTAAAATCCTTTATCGGAGTCATCACAAAACAGAATTTAAAAATTCTGCAAAAGCCCTTAATGGCCAGGCCACATTATATCTTAAAGAGCTCATAGTACTCCATTACTCCACTAGAATAATTTACTCCCAGGATGCAGGTTTACTTGTGTGGAAGGCAAAGCTTTCAGCTGTCAGGCTCCTCTACTACAGAACTATCTTCCAGTTTGGGTCCAGGCAGACTCTCTACATTTAAAACATTCCTCTTTGATAAAGCTCATAGTTAGGCCTGGCTCAGTCTTGCCAGAACCATCCCTCAGTTATGCTGCTATAGGCCTAGACTGCTGTGGACTTCTTATGATGCATCAAGCTCTTCTCCCTCTCCACCTGTACACATTCTTAGCTTAGGACTGTGAGGAGGACAGGACTGGTTCTGAACCAGAGCCTGAAATATACCAATACAGCTGCCTTTCACAAAGAACAGCTTGTCCTATTGCCATGGTTCAGATGATAAAACGGACAAAAAAAACCCAAAAAACAAACACTTAAATTCATTACTTGTGCGCATTGAAAAAAAAAAAAACTAAATAAATAAATAAATAAATAAATAATAATAATAATAATAATAATAATAATAATTTATTTAAAAAAAAAAAAAAATGAAGAAGCGCACCAAGGCAACCAATGTAAAAAGTCTGAAGCTCTGCCTTTACATTAGAAGTAAATGAAACATACAAAATGGATTTCAAATCAAATTAATAAAACAAAGCTTTTGAGTAGTTTTTTCCAATTATACCCAATAACTTCACTGGAAGAAAAACAACCCCGAATCTTTTAGATACTAAAACAAACTCTTCTGTTGAGACTCCAAGACAGTTTATTATAAAAAGAAATAACATAATCACTGTGATAAAATAAATAGATTCCTTTAACTTACAAGTCCAGAATATGTTCCAAATTTCTTCCTGAGGCCACTGGCCAGTCCAGCCAGACATTTAGCTGCCAATGACACGAGCATCACATTGGCATCTTTCCCAACAACCTGGAACAAAAAACCAGTAAGTGAACAAGAGGTAAGAGATCCCCCTCAACACAAGTCTATCTAGACCAGTCTTTATTTATGATAAGAGTCCTTTCACCTACTTCCAGATAATACCACAGAAGTACTTCAGTCTTTACCTTCTTTAGTGCTCTGACAAGGTCTCCATAGTCTCCATTCTCTAGTTTGGGGTTCTTGGTCAGAGCTTCGATAGCCTCCAGAGCTTCTTTCCTTTCCTGCCACTTTTTAGCTTCCTGAAAAAACAGACACAGCAAAGTTACATATCAAAATAATTTCTCACACACACACACACACACACACACACACACACACATTACCTATACCCATTTATCCTTGAGGTTTGTAAAGGGGCTGGAGCTGATCCCAGCTGGTATACCAGGGACAGATAACCAGAGACAATCATGCTCACATTCACACCTACAGGCAAATTTAGAGTCACCAGTTAACCTAACCCACAGTGCTAACCACTGCACCACCGTGCTGCCATCACACAGTAAAGCTTAATTACAAATTCATGTCTTGTACATGTATAAAATTCCACTTATGGTGTTTTAGAAGTTGAACGTAAATCAGTCAAGTCGAATTAAGTCAATCAGAATTTTGTTTGTGTATACCTATCCAAGATGAAACCTGAGCAGTTAACACAGGCAGACATTATGTTTTTGTTTAAGTTCTTGTGTAGTCTACATAGTTTGATAAACTTACTATTTTCTCATAGAAGTCTTTGGGCATTTTGGACAGAATCTCCACAGCCTCCAGCAGTTCGTAAGGATCCACAGCTGCTGCTGTTTCTGGCACATCCTCTCCTGAAACAGGAACAGAAGAAGAGATGGCACCAAACCATGACTGTACAACTCCCCACCATCAAATCAAGGTTTTGCATAGACATATACATCTGTTAGCAGTTTGCTACGCATTTAAACCTACCATCAGACTCTGCTCCACCTTGGGCTTGCTGCTGTTCAAACTTTGCCCTCAGGTCCTGCTGGGAACGCAGGAACCTGGTTTGCTTGGCAGGAGATGAAGGCAGCTTCACCCACTCCTCCTCCAGGTCCTTCAGCTGCAGGGACAGAACAAACAGCATTGCTTAGTTTATCCTGACTCTGAAAGTTGAACATTAAGGTGGGTAAAAATGCGTGATGAGCATGTCCCACCTGTACAGAGTTAATGTTCTGCAGTGGTGGTCTCAGAGCATCTCTGATCCATCTGTAGATCTCTACAGCCAGCAGCTTAGCTTCGTCTCTCACCGCCTTCTCTCTGGACTCAAACTGCTTGGGTAAAACTTTCACTACTGGCTTCAATGTCACAATCTTAGATCCAAACTCACTACATGAAGACAAGGGATGGCAAGTTGTTAGTGTCACTGACAGGCGATAGAAGACTGGCACATCAAGTAATGGCTGACCAGCAGTCATCATATTCATATTGAACAGCTCTTTTGTGGGAGGCAGTCAAAGGGCCTATCAGTACTTTTCTATGACATCACTGCACTATTCTATCCATAAACAATGTGAAACCTATGCTACTACATGATAAACTGATATTAGACATATAACACATATATAATACGGTTTTCAACTAAAGAAATGGAAGAAAATCCTATGAAAGAAATATAGGCTGAGAAAATGAAAGTACACCACTTTTTTCACCAGGAGGACACAACTGTGCCACTGACACATTTTATCAGTATTATACTTTTATATGCAATATTATCCATTACATGCATGTATGTATGTATGTATTAATATCCATGTTAGATTATATTAGTGTGCTCGATCGCTCAAACCCATCTTTAATGTTTTGCAGTTAAAAAAAGAAAAAGAAAAGAAAAAAAGTTAGAAATTAAGTTTGAATGTGTTGTTTGGATTTAAATGAAATGTACTTGTAGATATTTGGAATATATGGAAGTTAATCATTGCCATAATAATAATAATAATAATATCTATTATATCAACATCTCAACACCAAATTTTGAAATGTAAATCACTACTAAAAACTTGGTGTTGAACCTTAAATATTGAATTTATTTATTTCACTAAAATAACTTTTGTGAAATGCTCAAAAGTCAATTTCAAGTTGTGTAATTTCACAAACTTTATTTCTAGTATATATGCAACTCTCAAATTCAGAGGAAATTCACACACCTATTGATCAAAAGCTAAATTTGAGGTGCTTGCAAAGTCAAGAAGAGCTTTATGACTATCATTTTATCCCATTAATGTGTGAGAGAAGCCAATAGGAAGATAGCTTGCTCAGCACATGCAGCTTTTAGCCAACTTGACTGGAGAAGGACTCCAGTGCTCTGCGGTTCCAGACGTCTTTGGAATGAGGCGAGTGCTTCTCAGTGCCCAGTGAGCAGCTTTCATAGAAATGAAAGCGAGACCATGTGTGGTTCAATTGCTCCTCCTCTGTGTCTCAGATGTTCAGAACTGAATTCCATATCTTGAATTTCAGCATTTGAATTTATGTTGAATAGACTTTTTGACTTTTCTGTATTTGAATTGAGCTTATTTAATGCGAATATTAATGTTCTGTGTAAATTTTAGAATTAATCAAATAAATATAACTTGAAATGGACTATTGAAAAATTTCACAACGTGAAATTCAAACTACATAAATTCTGAAGAGATAGATCTAACAAAGCCAAATATTCCAGAATACATTGATATTATTTTAACTTCAATGCTCATTATCCAGTAGTGATTAAATAAAAAATTTGGTGTTCAGTTGCTGGTGTGTTAAGTCATTATGGCAACATTGTGGTTACATTCAACCTCAGTTGGGATTGGTCAAAAGTTGCAATTATCTTGGACCAGTTGATAGAGTAGACACTTTACCATATTTGTTCATTACAGACTGACATAAGGAATACTGAGGGGTTAATTAAGTATTATAAAATGTCATCTGCATATTTTTTTTTTTTTAATAAATAGTCCATCAAATTTTAACTTTAGTATTATATTTTTTTACAAACCACATTGATGGAAGAAAAATTTAATTACCGGTAATACTCAAACGTGTCCTCATAAACGGCAGTCAAAAGCCACTGATCTAGCATCTAGCTCCAATTTAGTTTGTTTTTGCCTCATTGTTGTCTGGCTAGTTGGCTACCTCTCCCTGAGTTGACAAGAAAAAAGCAAAAGCAATGCGTCATCATTACTGGTTTCTTAGTGTAGTCATTCTAACCCAGGAGAGCGTCACTCACCTCAGAGCCTTCCTGAGTGTCTCAATGCAGGCCACCACTATCTTGGGGTTCTTGTTGTCAAGTCCTTTTAGAAGCTCATCCTGAACCACCTCAGCCTTCTCTATCTCCATGTACATTAGACAGATGTCTGTGCCCAGCTCCTTGGCCCGAGCCTTTGGCTGGTTAAACACTTTGGTCACCACACCCGACACCACCTCACCTGTCGTCCTGAAACAAAGGGTATAGACACAAACACATGTCAGAGCACACTGGATATACTTTTGGACACTGTCTTATAAAGGTTGACTTGCATGGACTTTTAAAGGTCAGCATACACAGATACATCTGGATTTAATCTGATTTTTATTGATTGTTATGTTTACTTCATATCACTGACAACCATACCAGGCAAGCACTGGTGTCATTCATTTACATTCAGAGTGAAAATCATTTTGTAAAGAGTAGAAACTTGGATACAGTTAATTCATTGCAGTGAACATCTTTGTCAGATTTAGGTTGTTTCAGAGTAATGTAGTTCAGATTTGTCAAATTCATCTACACATGTAACTGCTGAACTTTGGCAACACAAAAGCAAAACAACATTGAATATGATGGATTTTCTCAAACTAATTGAGTTCTGAGTCTTTGCAAGTGGAGTTACTTAAAATAAAAAACAAATACAAAATAAAGTCACACTGCTAGTGTAAGTGCAAGTGATTGTCCACTGCACTGCACAGCAAGGTCAAGTAATTTATATATACCACTAATTAAACTCTGCCAATTTTGTGACAAGCACATTTCCTATACCTTTTTCACAATAAAAGCATCCCCTCAGTTGGCCAGTGGAAAGCTGTTGGTGTGAATCAGCAGCAAAGCCTAATCTGTATAAGCAGTAACACAGCTCTGATACAGCTGAAAATGACCACAAAAAGTAAAATAAGGCTGATATCTGAAAGTACAAAAAGCAACACAGGAGTGAAGCTAAACTACAATAACGGAGATTCAGGTAGAAGCTACAAATATACTGAGAGCTGAACACAGACAGACTACAAAGAGCCATTTTTCTCCAGTCAGTTAAGCCACCGAGGACAGAGGAAGAGACCAGCAGGGGGTGACTGCATCAGCCCTCCTGCCTAGCAGGACCACAGCAGCACTTTTTGCTGGGGTTCAGTGCTTCCATTATCCTCGGTTATGAGGCTGTAGAGGAAACATACGTCAGTGCGACTTTGCGCAGCATGGCTAAAGCAGATAAACACGGGCAAATGGAAAAACTAATAAAACTCCTAATGATAACAACCACACCAAAAATGACTTTGACAATAGTATTGAGGAAAAAAAAAACAACAAAAAAAAAAAGATTATTATTTTCTGCCTCTATTGTTTCTGGACAAGACAGTGGCCAAACTCCTGCAGTACATCTGGAATCAAACTGGACTGAGTACCTTATTGGTTGGTGGCTCAGCAGGATTGTAACAACTACAGGATTACTGCTGAGACTGGCTCATTGTTCTCATAGACCTTCCTCACAGTGGACATTTTCACTGGACAATGGTAAGAAATAATAGCTACATTTAATGTAGGTTTACAAGTTCCATTACCCTGGCATCATAAATGTCTATAGTTGTGATGAAAAAGATCTTTTGTTTAGCAAGTGAATGGTGGGTTGTGTCATCAGTGCAGCTGTGAGCACCTGGGCTCACAGCAGAGACAGTCCAAGCCCTGTGTGTTTTCTTTATCCTTCTACTCTCAACATTGTAAAAACCACATTCCTCTAACATCCAGTCACCTAACCACTGACTTCACTGGTCACCACCCAGTTCTTCTTTTTGATCATTTATTCAGTGAACAGAGAACATCCACCCCCCCGACCCAAAAAAAAATGCACCTGGTGTACTGAGAGCCTGCTTCACTGGCAACACACCAACCAGATCTGATGCATACAGTATTATCAAGATCAGCTGCCAGGCCTCTCACCATAAATAACAACCAGCCAGGCATCACATTACTGTGCTGGTAAACACAGAGGACAGCTCTACAATGAGTTTCAAAAGACAGTGGAAACATTTTTGATTAACATTTTCTCCTTTAAAGTCATTTCAATAATAAGGCCTTTTTCAACCACCTTTAACCCTGCATGAAAGAAGTGCAAAAGGGGTGCTAACACTGAGTGCTTTGTCAAAACTGCAAAGTCATCTGGCAATGCTGATGTAATGCTGCTTGACCAATCAAATGCACGCAAGGACACAATCTTTGGTAGATGACCCTTTAACATAAACAGCATTCTGTTTACCTCTCCAGACATCCATCTGCGAGCATTACAAATTGTTGTGCAGGGCTCTGGTGTTTGAACTTACTCTAACCAAACTGTATTTGATTGACCAATTCAGCCCCCTTCCTTGGGCTGTTCTCCGTCTGAATCTCTGCTAATTCCAGGCTTTGTAACAAGTCTGCAGATTAAATTTTTGTTACTTACTTGCCAGCTACATGGGCGTTCTCAATGAAGGCCAGGGCAGCCTCCAGGCCTTTAAGCTGAGCCACAGCATTAGAATCTGTGACAAATTTCTTTATCAGTCCGAGGTACTTCCCCCACTCTGGACTCTTCTCATCTTCTATCCTCTGAAACAACTTCAGAGCCTCCTCATATCCATTCAGACGGGCTTTCCACACCTGAAGAAGAGCACAAGTCACAGAGAAATGTATGAGGAACAGAAAGAAACACAATCATCAACTGGAATTTATAAAAACCCATTTGGTTAGAGAGAAACAGTTTATCCGGGGTCATATGCAGGAAAAAGCAGAACCGTTCACATCCACTGTTATCAGCAGAACTACAATGGCTTACATTTTCCCATCTATTTTAAACACTTCAAAGCCAGTATTAATCACAGTTAAGGTTTAAGTAGTGGTGTGTGATCACGTACAGACTAATCAAACTGGTCAGGCTCTACTCAGTACATCTCAGTTTAGCTTGTTAGTCTTGCTCTGGTTCCACTTCAACAATGATTCATATTTGGTTGTGAAGTCTAAAATTAACTATCTGGCTCACATGCTCAAGAAGGGTAGAATCAATACCTGCAGGGAGTGTTTTTTAATTTGCCAAAATAATTATTTCTATACACTTGTAGTTGAAAAAATTAGGTACCCCTCCAACTTATAATGGTATTTCATTCACTGAAACAAGCTGCTTTGATTGAACATCAGAATTTTCAAGCTTGGTGATTGGAGGTTTTTTGCTGAAATGCAACATGGGAGTCCTGGTTAACTTTTCCGTCAACTCTTTATGTACACAGGTTCGTGCCTTCAACTTTTTAATAAATGATCCAGATATTTTCTAACAGAGTTGTCAATAGTCAGTTGTCGGTTGACAAGGTACTAGCTAAAATTACTGCCATCTAATGAAGTTAGGATTTATTTCAAGCATTAGTTTTAGCTACATGTACCCAATAAAGTAACAGCTTCGTATATTGTGTTGTAATGATTAAACCAGGACAGTTTAATGTCAATCCCAAGTGACAGATGTGCTCCAATATTGTCTATGGAAAAATGAGCTTGTGCTTCCAGGGGCATCTAAACAGCTCCTCTCACTTTGCAGCTCGATATTCCTTATAAGATTTATATACATTCCTCAAATAATATTCAAATGGTAAGTCTATTATTTGACGTTTTTGTGACCATCAACAAATAAAAGTGAAAAGATAAACACCAACAAAATGTTGGTGCTCATTTTTATTACAGAAGCCTGTTTATGCTGAGGTGTTTTTATTAATTCATCTATCCTCTGATGTAAACTGGGTAGACTAAATATTAGAAACACGTCTTACAGTGTATTGTCTAAAACAATTTAAACAAAAAAGAACATTAAGTGCTGCAATTATTTTCATCATCAATTAGTCTTCCAGTTATTTTTGAAATGACTCAATTGTTTTGTATACAATATGCTGCAACAATTCCTATTATAATTTCCCAGAAGCCAAGGTTACATATCTAAATTGCCTTTTTCATCTGAACATCTGTCCAAAACTCCCAAGATGTCATGTATGACAAAGAAAAGCTTCTAACTTAACATCTGAGAAGCTACAACCCAGCGCTTGGCATTTTTGTAGGAAGAAAATAACTAAAACATTATCAAAGCAGCTGCCATTTAATTTTCTGTTGATTAAGTAAATCGATCAATCAACTAAACATCTCAGCTCTAATTACAACATTCATGAAGGCAGGATTTGTTTCAGGTTGCTGTATTAGTTTTAGCCAGATGGACCTAATAAACTGGAAACAGCACATTTCTGGCAGCAGCACAGTCTATGAATCAAAATTGAAATGAAGGAACATTACTCCCAGTGCAACAGTGCGTCTTGAATAGTTTTTGGACAACACTCGAACGGGAGGATTAAGAGATATCAGGGTTTTATACACAGACAATACTTAATAGTAGAAACTATTCATTCTTGTTCTGTATTTTCGTAGCATTATTAAACAACGAGGAAAATGTAGAATATAACCAGCCTCAAAAATCCAGGCAGAAGTTAACATGCTACTGTGCTGCATAAAAGCAGCCTAACAAGAGCCAGTCTGGAGCCTACTTGAAACCCATTGTTTTGGAGACAAAGTTTGGGAAAGGTACAACCAAACACTATAACTAATAACTGGCATTGTATTGTTTCCCATTTAACTGCTTACAGTATAGTATATTAAGATTGATGTAATGCTTGATTGGTCTACAGGACGCTAGTAAGATTTGGATTGGATTTGTGTATTAGTTTAATCCCAAACTAAAAGCCTTTTGGGGATAAGATCCAATTAAACAAGGTAAGCAAGTCTGTAACAAAGTTAATCAGTGGCAGCTGTGCCTGTGTTAGTTGAACTGTGAATCTGAGTATAGTTCAAGTATGAGCTACAGTAAATACGAACCGATGGGTAGGAACCATTAGCTGGTCCAAAATTTATACAAAAGGCCACAAAAGGAAACACTATGCATCATCAGCAGGGCATACACGTTTTCTTTGGAGGACTCAGTAACATTTCCTATCATTATCTGACTTAAAAGAAATCTTAAGAAAACTGAGTTAATGAATCAGTTACCTTGTGTTCACATTTCTGGTCGATGGGAAGCTTCATCCACTCGCTATCGTCCCCCATGATGGCCACTCGAGGGGTGGGCTTCCCCAAAGGTACTCAACTGGAAAACAACAACAACAGCATTAATGACACAAAATGACATTCAGTGCATTTCATCTTAACTGTGACTAGTTTACTGTTAAAGGGATAAATAAGTGTGAGTGGAACACTTTCAAAAAAAAAAATAAATAAATAAATAAATAAATTTAATTAAATTTGTTTTTTCAGCTGCAGCCCTCTTCACTCACACATCTGCTGGGGACAGTCAAGGACTGCACATAACCAAATTACACACCAATATCTAATGTTTTGTTGAGATAAAACAAAAAACACATACAAATCACCAAAAGGTACAACTTTATACACAGCAGATATACACTCACAGGCTACATTATTAGGCACACCTGTTCAACTGCTCGTTAATGCAAATATCTAATAGGCTAATCACATGGACACAACTCAAAGCATTTAGACATGTAGACATGGTCAAGACGATCTGCTGAAGTTCAAACTGAGATGGGATGTGGTGGAACGGGAGATTCGCATCATGGATCTGCAACCGACAAATCTGCAGCAACTGCATGATGCTATCATGTAAATATGGACCAAAACCTCTGAGGAATGTTTCCAGCACCTTAGTGAATCTATGCCACAAAGAATCAAGGCAGTTCTGAAGGCAAAAGGGGATCCAACTCGGTATATATATATAAAAAATATTATTCATCTATCTACAGTATGTAATCTAGATCAATGGTTTTTAAACTTTTACCAAAAGAAAAAAGTAGAACATGAGTGATTTGTTTTGTTGATGTAAACAGACAGCAACAAGAATAAATATGTAAACCCTTAGAAATGACTTCGTTTTCTGCATTGATTGGTCATAAAATGTGATCTGATCTTCATCTATGTCACAAATGTAGACAATTATACATTTTCCATATTGTATTAGTTATCCCTAAGCTAATATAACAAACATTTATAATCTTTTGTGTCTTTATTTAACACACCTATTAACATTCAGAGTGCTGATGGGAACAGTAAGTGAACCCTTGGATTTAATAACTGGTCAAACCTCCTTTGGCAGCAATAACCTCAAACCAGCTCTTCCAGTAGCTGCTGATCAGACCTGCTCAATGTTCAGGAGTTTCAGCAGATGGAGAGTCACCCTGAAATTATACTGTAAGACACCTGGATAAACTTAAGAATTCATTTTCCCCTCAATGATGTCCAGTCTCAGAGGAAGCACATCCCCAAATCATGATGCTCCCTCCACCCTGCTTCAACTTTGGGTTGATGCTCTCATGTTGGCATGCAGAGCCCTTTTTACACATACATAGTGCTGCATGGTCTTCCAAAACAATTCAACTTTAGTTTCATCAATCCAGAAAACATTTCTCAGTAGTGTTGTGGAGAGTCAAGCTGCTCTTTGACAAACTTTAGGCACACGGATGTTTTGGGGTTTTCTTGAGAGAGAAGCGGCTGTGGTGTCCTGCTATGGACACCATGCTCCATGCACCATGATTTGTGTTTGGTCAACTCATAAACAGAGAAGTTAACAATCTCCAATGTTTCCTTTAAGCATGTAGCTGTTTTTTTGTTATATTACTGATCATTCCATATTGTGCCTTTGGAGTCATCTTTGGACACCTACTTCTAATGAGAATAGCCACAGTATGAAATTACCTCCATTTATAAACAGCTTGTATAACTGTGAACTGATGATTATCTAATCATAATTATGACATCGAGGCCTGATTCCCATCAGCAGATGTTTCTTGTGAATAGCAAGCTTGAAATTGTTTCAGTGTTTGTTTGTTTTTTTAATGAGTCAAAGTAGCTCTAACCCACTACTCCAATTTTGTTTCACTGACTGGACTCCTGATTCCTATTATCTTTTGTTAATGCCATTAGCTGAAGAGTTCAGATCATTTTTCCAGCCTACACTGTGAATGTTTGAATGACATTTTTTATATGAACAAGAACAATACAATGGTTTGTGTGTTATTACAAAAATAGATTGTTTATAATTGTAACTTGGATGAAGATCTGACCATATTTTAGGATAAATTTAAACATAAAATCAAGGTAATGCCAAAGGATTCACTTTTTTTTCTTCTTGCCAGTGTACATAAAGGGATTTCTACTATCCAACCAATAATGGATTTTTGAGGCCAGCACCATTACTTGAGAATAAGGAAATATAAAAAATATAATAAATTGGAAGTGACAAAAAAGATAAATAAATATTCAAATATTGAGGGGGGGGGGGGTTGGGGTGAAGCGCTGGCCTTAAGTCATCCTGAAGTCTATGGGTTTTTTAGTTAGATGGCTGAAATATGGTCTACTTTAATTAACACAAGCTAAAGACATTTTCACGTTTTTAAAAAATCCCATTGGCTTTTTGTTGAGGGAACCAGGGTGATGCTAACATCTGGGTTGGCCTACAGAAATATGTCATCACTGTGGCACTCTATTGCATTAGTAAGAAGTAATATAGCAATGTGATTAACTAAATATTATGTTTGTTTATAAATTGACAAACAGAGCCACTAGTGTTAGACAGTGCAATTTACTGCCGAGCCAAAGCCAGCAACATGAAGGAGATCAAAGTTCAGTATTGGCGGTTAGTGAACCGCCCTAGAGATGCATTCCCTTCACCAAGTGGACTGGAGTTGCTACACTATTATTCACGGGCTCCCTCAGTGTCACTGTGTTCCACTCGGGAGCGTCTGCTGAGTGAAGTGGGATACCTAGTGGTAGAATTTGGTATACTGGTCCCATCCAGTTTTTGGTTCAATATCAAACCAGTTTGAAATTTCTTTTACACTACAGATAACCTGGTACAGAGCCAATAATATCAGCCTCACTGGATATCAGTTTGGTTCCAAATCATATTTGAATAATTTTACAAGCTTTTGACTGTAGTGCGAAAAACTGACTAAATACATTAAGACTACAGCTGATAGCTCAGCCAATAAGTAAAAACTTAATAAAAGCTTCAGCCTCAGGACATTGATAGGTCTGAACAAAACAGTAATCTGTATTACCCTGATCCAACTAAGCAAAATCTTCCCATTAACATGTCATATGCTTTAACAAAGATACTTTGTCCGTTTTTGGCCATAAAAGAGACTCCAACTCGTGTATAGTCATTCCCGCAGTTGCAGTATGTATCATTCACTTACTTACATGCACTTACTTCCAATTGAAAGCACAAGCATGTGACTGTCTAATGCAAATTCAGGGAGTGGCTATAGGTTCATATTTCATATTGATCCAACCCAGCCTAGTAAACAGGCTGAAGAAGACATTAGACATTTCTTCTAAATACTATGGGGCATATTGATCCACAATAGAATCCTTAAAATGTGTGACACCAAAACTTGTAGCAGAGCGCTGCATAGAAGGATCACCAAATTCCATTAAAAGAAAATTGCTAATTCAACACGACTTTGGTTGTTCAAAGCACAGGTGCACACACACTTGGGAACATGGAAGGTTCTGCATGCACTTAAACCATCAAGCAGAGTCATTTGAAAACAATACAGTTTAAGAAAAGCTCCTTATTGTCAGGCACCATGGCTCACTTGCAACAACCTTAAAAGTTCTCATATAAACAAACCTCAGGAGTACCTCTTTAACCTATGTTAAATGTGAAGTTGGAATGTGTGTAGGAACAAAATCCTGAAACTATAAAAGCTGCTGAATCAAATATTTCAATAATTTTGACAAAAAACGTGGATGTTGACAGAGTGATGATGTTTTGCTCAAGCAGGTTACTGTTGTTTACGTCCACAATTTAAACTAATAGTGGGTAACACAAGCTAGGAAAACTCATCATGTAGATATAATGGCCAAACAAGCAGCAGTAATGAATGTTCACTCCACTCTGACACAGTCTAGTTCATAAATATTTAACTGTAATGAAACCTTTTAGAACGATAAAGATTAACGTAAATTTCACTATCATTACAATCACAGAAGACAACATATCACACATAAGACAGATGCATCACCCCGCTGTAACCACAATTATACATTGTGTTTCACAAATATGCCAGTAACGTAAAAGCAATATTAAATATATTTTGACCTGCATACAAGAATAAACACACGAGGGCCTTAAGTATCTCTGAATTTAGACTAAATACTTCAAAATTGGAGTCCACGTACAGCTACCCTCCGTGCACTCAGACTGCAACCTCAAATGCAGCCAGTCATAATCAATTGGGCTAGCAACCGTTTACAAGCTGTGCAATCAGCTAACCATTTTCCTGAGTGTCATTAATAGTATTTTTAGTTTGCTCAGACAGGGAGTGGTCAGCATCCTAACTAGCTGTCGATAGATACTAGTCAGATGAACGCCATTAACTAGCTAACTTAGCAACAACAATTACAGTTGCTACGTGCACGTTACCCCGCTCCCTTTGGTTAGCTCCACTTCAGCAAAAAATACAAGCAGCTTACGTTGTCAACAAACGTCTGTGTTGTTGGCATGTGTGGTATAAACTTATTATATCCAGAAAATGTCCACAGCGAGACCATATTGTTTGCTAGCGGCCGGTAGCCGCCGTTAGCTGCTTAGAAACAAGGCTATAAGCTAATCTTCCATCCGCGCCAACACAGCCAGGCCTAACAACGCAGTTAACAACGACAGCTGCAGAAACACAAAAACCTAGCATACTGCTTCTGAGTCAAATACGAGTTTTAACTAAAATAAGGAAATTATTTTATATCGCTAGGTTACCTGCTAGTGTCTCTAGGAGACAATACGGCGCTGGCAGTCCAGTTAGATGGGGATGATAATGGAATCACTACGGAGCAGCCCAGCCGAGCTTTATACAAGCGTCCCCAGTGCCACCTACAAGACAAGACACGACTTCCGTTTCAAAATAAAGCTGACAGCAATCGGATTTCTCGTTCAAATAAAGTATCAAATTAATTAACATATATTTTGCACGGGTTGACATATTCAGTAAATTAACATTGCAGAATACAGTTGTAATTATTTATAAATCTTACCTGTGCGACTGTGATCTTTTGAACTCTTATTTGTAGTATGAATGAACACCGATTTCCGGCTCTACCGTTGCTACCTACGTCCAACTTGTTTGCAGTTTTTTGAAATGCCTCCAAGGGCGGAGAGACAGGAGAAGGGCGGATACAGGGGGACTGCCTCGACTGTATCACCCTCGTATTGAATCAGACTTTATGTACAGTCCCGCTGCATGGAGAATCAAATACAGACCAGGAAACACCAGCGCATACTATAAAATGTTGAACTGGCGTCTGACACGTTTACATTTTATTCATCACCCATAATATAATTGGCTTCCTTGTTTGTCGCGAGAAAATGTCATTGATTGGTTGCATTTGAACTAGGGCCCGCCCTTAAGATATGAAATTCCTTTGCTGATTGGACCATCCTATGAATTGCTTATCTTTGCATGAGATTTGATTGGCTGCTATGATATGAGGGCCTCCCTATAAAAATCTTCCCATGATAGGTGCATTTCATTCGATATTACCAAAGATCCTCTATACAGTTTCTCTACTGTCTCTGATATTATATACTGATTTTAATGGCTGCAGGTTATTCATCCAATTACATACATGTATTGCTTAATTATTCTGATGTAATGCATTTGTAAATATGTACATAAATGTACACACATAAATGTAGGCCACACAAGTCGAAGGTCATATTCTAAAAGAGATCACTTTAAGAGTTGCAAAACAGAGGTCATCAGCCACGGAGGACATGTGACTCCACTGGTAGTGGTTTATGGAAAGCCATTTGAGAATTTACTCCATATCTTTGATATCAGACATCAGACATTCGGTCTTTGTCAGCAATGGTTGGACATTTGGTTGCACTAGTTCAGCATTTTGTCTCACTATTTGTAAAAAAAAAAGCTTTAATTAGTCACTCTTTTCCAGCCACTAGTGGTACTTTTGACAAACTACTGTAGTTCCAACAAAAGCCTTACAAGTAACGCCAGGCGCCGCACTAGTAGCACCAAGATCCAAACAAGTGAGCTTTTTGATGCACTAGTGGCCCTCTGAACTGAACTATGAGGTTCAAAATATCCATTAGTTACACTTGTTGACATTTTAACTTAACTTGTCAACTGGTGAGGACCAAAATGTTCGCTAGTTAAGTTGTAACAACCTCTTTTCACTTTACTAGTTAACTAGTGAAGCTTAAAATGTTTAAAAGTTGAACAAGTGAAAGCCAAACAGAAGACAACACCACTATCCCCCACCTACAATGCTGTCCTTTCTTCTCTTCCCATGAGATTAAAAATCATCCTTGGCCTCAGGTGACTATTAATATATATATATATAGCAAAGGCTCACAGTTCTGGCTACTCGACTGAAGGGATGAACAGGAGTAGCAGAAGCCAGGAGGATAAATAGGATTCCAGCAGATTCCAGGTCCAGAAGAGCGCAGACTGGAACAGCTAAGATACTGTGCAGAACCCGTAAACTCCCAGGCCTCTGGGAGAGGACCTGAGTTTGAGGAAACACACCACCCCCAATTCCATTCCATTGTCATTCCTTCCTTTTCCTTTATCTTTTTTGGTTATATTTTGTCTAAAAAAAAAGGGACAGGTTGACACATGCACTGTACTGCACTTAAAAGAGTTAAATCCACTGAGAAAAGTCTGTGTGCACACTAACTTCTTTGTTTAAACAGTGTCACAGCTCTTGTCAATCAGATTTATTTGTCTTTTTAATATACATGTGTGTGTGTGTGTAAGTTTAAGTGTAAGTGTTTATTTATAAAAGAAGGGTATAGAGAATCTACTGGTTCTCTTGATCTAAATGTTGGCACATGCGACCTTAAGCTGGAGCAATCGGAGAAGTTTAAAGATGACTACATCTCCCTCATACACACCATCATGGACTCCAACAAACAATGTGTAGTTTCTGCCCCCCCCCCGTTTCGGTGATGTAAAATTCAGCCGACTCAGACACCTCCACATCTGGCTTAAAGGTTACTGCCAGAGCAAAAATATTCCATATGTTGACAATTTCACCTCTTTCCACAAGAGAGCGGACCTCTTCAAACACAACCGCCTCCACCCAAATTTTGTTGGATCTCGCCTGTTAGCCCTGAACATTGAACTCACCTTGCACTCCTGCAA
>NW_019525551.1:3702634-3774514 GCF_002814215.2 Seriola lalandi dorsalis | reverse complement strand
TATCACAAATGTCAGACCTATGAAATGCATTTTTGATCTCCCAAAATCAGCTAACCTTAGCAACCTTATCAATATTACTCCAGGCACCACCACCCCACACAGAAATGCACCTCAAATATTAAGAATGGCTCTTTTAAACGTCAGGTCACTCACAAATAAATCCTTTTTAATAAATGATCTAATTAGCACCCACAGTCTAGACTTCGCTCTGCTCACTGAAACCTGGTTAGATATAAATGGTGCAGCTACACTCATTGAGACCGCTCCTCCCAATTTCAATTTTTTTCACACCACCAGAGCAAACAGGAGAGGTGGTGGAATTGCTGCCGTCTTTTCCGACATTTATAGCTGTAAGGACATCTCTCTTGGCGAATATAATTGTTTTGAATACTTAGCAATATCTGTACACTGTAAAACCTCAATCTTAATAGTCACAGTCTACCGTCCACCTAAAATGAAAAGTGGCTTTCTGGAAGAATTTTCTCAACTACTAGCCAAGGTCTCCACCGACTATGACTGCCTTATCTTATCAGGTGACTTCAACTTTCATATTGACAATGAAACATTGTGTCTGCCTTGACAAAGCCTTCAAAGTATATACACAAATAAAAGAATCCAGTGTCCATTCCACTGGTAAGGGGATTAACAATCATTTAAATGTGTTCACTGTTCTCCGACCAATGCCCCTTCTGAACAGCCTCAACAGAGGCGCAGTATACAATACCCTTGTATTTGCTCTGTCCAGTCCGTGCAGAACTTTGCAGGTAAGTTTTCTGACTGGAGCAGGCCACTAGACCCAGCATCACCAACTGAGGTTGGAGCAGGTAAGAGCTGCTACTGAGGACTCAGCAAGTGGAGCAGTGGTTGTGAGTGCATGCCTCTTCACACACTCCACCCATGGAGTGAACTTCTGCCTGGAGACCCAAATCTCCTGGTGTCCAGCCTGCGCTGGTGTATGGCACCAAACAGCACCTTCTACTTGTTGTAGTCCAACAGTGACAATGTTGCTCACCTAAGCAGAAAGAGAACAACAGCAGAAAAAAAACAGAATTTGAGGACAGTGAAGCCTGGGAGGAAGCAGCCTCTCAACCACCAACCTTCAGGCTGTCGGTGTTGACAGTTGGCCATATCCCTTGAGTAGGTGAGGAGGGACCACGGCTCCCTTGTCACCACCGCAGTCCCCAAATCCTGGTCCCACCTGTTCAGGTCTACCAGGAGCTACAACTGGAAATAGAGTGCGTTTGCACTTGTTCTTGATCATCTCATAAACATCCAGAATGAAACTGTAGCACCAGCAGTGGCTGGCTGAATTCCTCCAGACTTATCCTGTCCAGAAGACCATAACAAATAAGCATTAGTTTGGCCACTAAAGATGACTTATAATAGAGCCAGACCAACGAATAGACACTGTTCTCACAGACGCCACTGCCAGGCTGGTGTTCACAGCAGGGCATAGGGTCCTCACAGAGGATGGAGGTGGAGAAAAGCGGGGTGTCCTCCTAGCCACTAAACTGAGCCTCAGTGAGGTAGACTGTGACCCGCCAGAGTGATTTAGTGAACTGAAAGAAATAACAGAGCTATTCGCACCGTAGGAGTCTGAGGCCGCAGACTGCAGGGCAGCAGGCTGAGTGGAGACTGAGGTTGCAATGAGTAACAGGTATATATGTTGCTATACTTTTCCTTCTGATAGAGGTCAGGCCACTTCTGCTGCCTTGGGGCTTGTCCGTTGCCTCCTTCAGAAGGACAAACCTGAGCGCTGGGAAAAAAGGGCAGCTGCACCATCCACTCTCCATCCCCCATGGCCTCGCGTTCATCTAAATACAACAGAGAAACAATGACAGTAACATTTGTCAGCCCCACTGAGACTGCTCGATTTCCCCAGTGTTTCCTGCGTTGGTTTTTCATGTCTGTCTTTCCCTGTGTCTCCTCCTTCTTGTGTGAGTGTATGTGTGTGCTTCTCAGCAGGGGCGTGGCGCAGCACTGTATACCTGGCACCCCTATTACTCATCATTCATCAAGCTCTGCATAAGAACCCCGGCTCTTCACTTACTCATAACCAAATTGTTCCGATCACAATGTGGTAACTCTTCAGGCCACCTTTTAGCTGTAGTTACTAACCGAACCAGTGCTGTGCCTGCTCCTGCTGGAGATCCACTGCCATTACCTGCCACTGTACTCTACATGCCGAATACTCGCCTGCATGCACCTCCAGACGCCACCAGCCTCCACCTGGATACCTTTTCCCCCTGCACTCCATTTTCTGAGTTTGGCTTATGCCAATAAAGAACTTTTAGTATGTCCATCCTCTCATATCTATATCTGAATCTGCTCTGGGGTCCAAACAGAATTTAATACCAAATTGTAACAAACATTAGTTACAATAACAATAGTTACAATGATGTATTGCAGCATAGACATGGTGTACTGAACAAGTGCATACTTATTAGTACAGTAACATTATAGTGTTAGTTACTCAGGTTTTTTTTTTTTTTTTACATTCAGTTACAGTAATGACATGAACATTAACAGCTGTCATTCTTATTTGGCCTCAGATGGGCTAATAAATTCCATTATTCCTTGGAGGTATTCAATGACATTAGCAAAGTAGCTCAATAACTAGTTAATATTTACAGTAAAACGGCAGGTACTGTCAGCAAACACAAACAAGTAAATTGTGACACTGCAGCACATAAACACACACTCATGTAATGCTGCTGTTTTCAATAGCAATCATAATATGCTTGTTCAATTGCAAGTCTAATACCCTGCCTCACCTGAAATCACCCATCATCATATTAACCACACCCAGGAAGTCATATAACCCCACCCTTCTGATCTGCAAAGCCCTTTCTCTCAAAACTACAGAGAACTGTGAGTTGAAGAATGGACTTTTCAAACCTTATGTTGTTTTATTTGGTTAATATTATAACAGTTATTTGGTTAGCATTTTATTGTTGCATGACTCTTGAATGTTTATTTGTATTATGTTGCATTAGATTCCTATATTTAACACTTTGAAGGCAAAGTAAAAAAGATTCTGGATGCATAAATGAAGTAAGTTTAAGGAACGTCAACTTGATTTATTTTATTTTATTTAATGCTGACATTTTAAGTTCATTTGTAATTGTACTTATTTATCTTTGTGTATTTTGATATCTTTCACAAACAGAAAAAATCATCTATCCATCCATCCATTTATCCATTAAGTATCTACCCAAGCATCTTTAATTGTTACAATATAAAATAGTTAGAATGGCTTTTGGATCCTGCGTTTAAATGTGAACTCCACATCAGATGTTTAGTGAGCCAACGCCACCAGCTTCATTGTATTTTTTTCAATGCTGTTAACATTGTTATGTAAAGAGCACTCCTGGAAGACATTAAAATGAAAAGTTCAAATGAAAAAATGGAAAGTTTTGAAAGCTCACAAAATGCCAGATATAGAAAATAAAAATAAACATAAATGGTGACTGCTCTGTGTTGAGCAAGTACTCTGGCTCTTGATGTAAGAAAGATGCAAACATCTTCCAAGCAAATTGGCAAGCTGTTAATGAGAGAGGTGATTTGGTGTTGCAATTAGTCCAGGAACAATGCAAGCTTAAAAATTGAGGCTTGACATGTAACCACGGTAAAAGTAAGTAAATTATCATAAATTATTGTTCTTATTATTATTATCTGGAAAACAGTAAAGGAACCTTTGCTTGCTATGTTGGTCGGGGGCATTTAATTAATGTAGCTCACAACATCCTGTTGTTTCCATGGAAGCCCACCATGTTAGGACATTCTATGGTAGTTAGCAAAATCTCAAGGCTACAGAAATGACGTTATTCAATAGTGAACAGAAACAGCAGTTGTTCTGATAAAAACTTCGGACAGTTTATTAAGGTTAATTCTAACGTTGTCTCCTCAAAAAACGACCAGAATGAACCGTTTTAATTCAACCGTCTCCGTTGACGAATACCTCGGTAGGTTCTGCGTTAGCTGTGTTAGCTGTACAGTGTTTATCTCTTTAGTTGCTGTGCATATATTCACGTCACAGCCGTGAGCTATCAATTCATCTGTCTTATTCAGAATCAGTATAATATTACCGTCAGCTAACTGATAAGAGTCTGGTTCTTCCGTGTGATTGCGGTGCGTGTGTTTGTTTCTCTCACAGCGGACAGTAACGTGTTGTTCTATCTGAGCGACGCAGTGACACAGCTGCTGGAGCATAAAGAGGAATACACCCAGTTTGGGGTGATCCGCTACTTTGCTGAGTAGTATGTAATTCTAATACACATTCAGTCACCTAGCTACATGTAGAGAGAGTGTTCCTCTGTGGGTGTGGACAGCAGACTGATGTGGGTTGTGGGAGGCTAATACAGTAAAGGAGTATTAAACAGCTAAACAGTATTAAAGGAAAGAAGTACAGAAAACAGTGAAACTGAATACGCACCACAAATTGGCATGCATTTTCATAATGCAACCCCAAAACAACTTATCCAACATTAGGCATGCAGTGTATAGTCATATTCATTTAATCACCATTGTGGTCGCAGATGTGCATTTTAGGAAACATCCTAAACCAGTACTAATATATGATAATCTGCTTAACTCATAAAACACATTTGAACATGTGAACACATTTCTATATATAAAGGTGTTTCAGTGTTTAAAAACAAAATACAATGCATGCTTGTACACTGCCTTGTAAATGTGATGCAGAAAGCCAGTGATGCACATTAGCCTGTCCCACTCTTGTGTAGCTAATATCATCTAAACAAAATTAGATCACATTTCTGTTGAACAAGACAGACTGTCACGTTAGCTGAGATAGTTGGAATAGTAAACATAATTTAGTGCATCTTGTGTTTAGCTAACTGATAACAGGAATGTTGAGATGAATGAATTTTGGGTGAAACGTTGCTTCTTGTTGTTACGTGCATGTGTGTGTTTGTAGTTTCAGCAGTGTGAAGAACAGTAACCACGTCCTCTTCAGAGAGTATAACTACATCAGGGCCACTCCTCATAACAGAGCCTCCTTCATCAGAGTCTTCTGGAGATGCTACAGACAGATTGGCAAGAGTGGAGGTCAGTAAGACAATGGAAGCTTTTCTGTTAGTTGTATACTTGTATTAGACTGTAATTGTCTTTACATAAATGCCCCTTTATCTGTACAGTTTTATGCAAAATTTGGCAGCCTGGGCAAATTACATATTTTGTTGATTTTTGAAGTGAAAAGAAGTAAATACACCTCCTGCAGTAAACAAACATTAAAAATTAGTCTTTATTGACTTGAGTTGTCATGAGGAATTGTTTAATAACATTTCCAGAGCTGAAAAATTCATTTACTCTTCACCACTCAACAACCACAGGCTCCTTTGAGCAGCTGACTAAGGATCTGAAAATGAAGTTCATTGATGCCTACAGACCAAAGGAGGCTATAAAAAGTATCAAAGTGCTTCCTGCTTGAAATTCTCACTGTTAGAAATATCACTTAGAAATGGGGATTAAGGGGAACTGTTTTGAAATGGTTGTTGTGCAATTACGCAAAAATGTCAATCACAGCTGTTAGCTAGAATTCATGTTATCATTCACAGTACCAGATCATTATGGACGGCTATATTAGCCCAAAAAACATACTGGTGGCTTCTATCCAACAACAGTATAGTAGTGCCTACTAGGCAAGGTTTATAACACAAGACCATAAGACTCACATACATCGTAAATCCTACTTATTACAGACTGTTTCAGTGAATTAATAATTGGAAAACATGTCACATATAGAGGAGTGTATGTGACTTGGTGTCACTGGCTGGTTTGACTGTCTGTAACATTTAAATCAGTTGGTCACTGTTGTGTATTGTGTAACTAATATAAGTTTCATGTCTTGTTCCAGACTTACTGTCCATGCTCGAATATAGGTCTCTGCTACAGTTACTGTGTCCAGACTTCCCAGTGGAGATGGTACAGAGTGCAGCCAGGTCAGTGCACCGACACGCTGCAGACAAAACACTATGCTTTCATTTTATTACATCAACTAACTCTTTGACCAGGATTTCTTAGTACTGTTGTTCATTAATCCAAACAGAACAGTGTTTGTTTGGTCACCACAACTTTTAACATTGCATACTGGGAATTATTGAAAATAGCAATTAGTATGAAGTACACACTGTATTGCAATAGTATGGATTTTGGCTACACCATCAAACAGTATTAGAGCACAGTGTAGTCATTATCATGTGTACTGTGTATACTGTACATTGCAGCTCTATATGCTACAGCAGACCTAACAATATATAATGTAATATTATCTTTCAGTCATTGTTTGCAGAATTCTCTCTCCATCTGTCCTTCACAGTTAATGGCCAATATATTCTAAAATGTTTTTTCCTTCTCCACATTTTGATTTCTTTGTACCGACATATAGATTAGAATTTGGTGGTCAAAGGTCACAAAACACGTTTTTGGCGATAACTCAAGAATTCGTACACTAATTATGACAAAGCTTTACAAAAATGTCTGTTAGGATAAAATGATGGAGAGATGACACTTCATATCCATAAGGTCAAAGGTTAACTTCACTGTGACATCATAATGTTCTGCAAAAACACATCTGGCCATTATTTAATGCTATTACTCAAGGAGGGGAGATTTTCACATCTTTCCTGTAACTTCACTCGCTTGTGTGGCGGCGTACAACTGTGAAGCAGTGATTCTAGTTTGGTTCTTTCACATACACAATTTTTTGTTTGACATGTATTACTGCTCGGACAGCTGGGATAGTTAATGAGCATTTCACCAGTTGACAGGTATAAACTGTTATTAACTTCTTCTCTTTTCTTGTCCTGTAGAATTGTTCTGATGGACGACGCCATAGATTGTTTGATGTCTTTCTCTGACTTCCTTTATGCTTTCCAGCTACAGTTCTACTACCAAGGTACAACAGAAATAACAGTATGTACAGTATGTCTGGGCATAAACATTCAGTTCATTCACTTTGGCTGTAACCTTTATTAATGATGAGCTGTGTTAGTGATGAGCACATTTGACTCCTATACTATTTTTTAAAATGGAGTCTACTAAAAACTAAAATGTTATAACAATGGTAAATACATTTAATTTGAACCATTTTCATTATGAATTGGGATAACCATTATTGGGTAAAACTCTGTTCCCCCTTAAGGCAGAGAGAAAAAATGACACTCAGTTCAGGACATTTCTTGTATTTAAAACTGGAATTATTTCTGTGGTCAGATATCTGATATGGAAATAATAATAAAAAACTTATGAACTAGCAGTAGTGAGGGAGGAATCATATCAGAAGTGGCTCATATGGAGTTATATCTAATTTTTTACAAAAGGCAGTGCCAGCAGGCTATTTCAGTAGATCGATAAACCTATTTGAATTTAAATCTATTTCAAACCAAAGCTGAATAAAACAGAATTCAACCCCTTGACTTCCAACTTCCCATCATCCCCTGTGTGTATGTGTAGAGTTCTTGGACAGCGTGCTGATGATCTACCAGGACCTGTTAGCAGGGAAGAGTCCTAACACTGTTATCGTCCCCACCTCCACCTCCATCGAGCAGCTGCCCTCGGTGGCTGCAGAGGAGAGCGACAAAGAGCGGCAGCAGCAGGATGGGGTGGAACCGTCCACTCTGGCTCAGTGTATAGACGCTCTCTGTGACAGGTTCAAACACAGGTAAAACACACTTACACATTCCAGTTGTCACTCACTGGGACCAGACACCCTCTGGAAAGTTGCTCTTTATTCTTATAGTGCACTAAGTGTTTACAAGAAAAGATATGACTGAACATGTCGTCAACATGTCATCAACATTACAATTTTACATGTTAATAACACTTAAGAATATGTTGACGAGAGGAGGCAGCTGTAGCTGAGGAGGTGGAGTGGGTCGTCCATTAGTGGCTGGTTTGGTGGCGTCCATGTATCAAATGTCCTTGAGCAAGACACTGGACCCATATTGCTCCCAATGGGCAGATGAGCATCTTGCATGGCTGTGGTGTGTCTGTGTGAATGGGAGAATGAGAGGAAAAATTTTAAATCACTTACATTTATAGCACATTAACACCTTGACAACATGATGACAAAGCATGGACAACATGTAGATAATGTTTTGTCAATGTGTTCCTAGTATAAAATTAACATTTGAATAAATTAAAATAAATTCAACTAACTAAATATGTATATAAATATTTACCTCATGTATGTCTACTTGCACAGAAAATAACGTTTTTTCAAGTTACTAATCACATACTTTCATTAAAACTTTGATAAACACACAAACAAATCCCACCTGTAGATCTGCTGGTTATTGCATCATTTGACTATTATCACATATTTCATTTTGAATGTTATGCCAAGGTGTAACAGTAATACATGTTAAAATTGTTTTTGTCATACAAACAATACACATAAAAACAACAGTTATTTGATTTGAACTGAACTTAATCAGCACTTTGTCTTTTAAATACATCTGCCTATCAGGGTTGAGTTTCAAAAGTGAATTCTTTGTTTTCACTTTTTGTGTATAGTTACGATAATTAGATTTTGTCAGTGTAGTTCATTTATTAGTTAAATAAAAGCTGTGGCTTTAAAAAAAGGTTGCAGTTACCTGAGACTTTTGCACTGTACATCCACTGGCAGGAAAAACATAACAGATATCTGAGCTCACTGACTGTTTTGATTTTAACAGTGGAAATGGTCGCAGTGTCTAAGGAGGTGGCGCTGCTTCGATCCCCTGCGTGTGTGTGATTTGTATGACAAACAGGTGTAGTGTTATTGAGCTCTGATTGTAGCACAATGTTTGTTTCACCTGACAGTTTTTGTGTCCGTGTGAAGTCATCCTTCCAGGTCCTGTATGAGGGAAATACTGGAAGAAACTGACAAAGTCTGTTACTACAGCTTCCTAATGAGCCTGGCTAAACATGAGACCATCAACCAAACCATTGGTAGGTTTAACATAACACATCACCCTCCTCCTCCTCCTCCTCCTCCTCCTCCTCCTCCTCCTCCTCCTCCTCCTGCTGCTGTTGCTTGCGCATACAAAATGTTGTTGAAATTACATGTCATAAAGTGTATGATCGTATGCATATAAGCATACTTAGTTTGCTGTATGACTATATCCATTTTCATACAGATTTCATACATAATTATATACATTACAATATACAGAGTTTTACAGATCGCTAAAAAGTATTACATTTCATTTAAAAAATGTAAAGTCATAAAATACGAGGCTTTAAATTTTGAGATGACTCATAGACTGACTGAGACATATCAGTATACTTTATTAAACCTATCATATTACCTTATCTATCTATATGATTTTTTTATATTACTCATTTTTTTGTGGACTTATGTGTTACGTCTTGGCTTCACATAGCTTACATCGTACGCTGTGTGTTCCATGTAAACTCAGGGTACACGTTTCCCACACTTGTGTCTTTTCCTTGCATCTTTGTCTCTCCCACTAACAATGCAAAGAGAGAGGAATCAGTGAAACACAGTTTTTGGAGAACTGAGATGTACATTAATCTGAACCATCACCTAAGGCAGCATCTGTTTCTGAGGACGGCAGCACAGCTGGATCAGTTGTCATTTGGCCTTACAGCTGTATTGGAACTGTTGTTGGTTTGGATTTGCCTGTATGCAGTGTACAAATGAAAAGGAGGGTGCACAGTTGCCACCAGCAGCACAGCTGTGCTTATTTTCAGTTTCAGTCTTCCGTCTGCATGTTTCCCCATACGCACATGAAACATTTCTAACAGCAGCTTTTATGCAGCTGTTGTCAAAATGCATTGTTACATGTCTTACAATTTATAATAATAAATTAAGTTCAATATTCATCCTGTTGTATCGTCATTAATACAACTGTTTCTGCAGGAGTGTTACCCAACAAGGCAGAGTTACTCATTGACCCAGAGATGGACCAGGAACTGGACAAACTGTGAGAGCATGCGCACACACACGTGCACACACACACACACACACACACACACACACACACACACACACACACACTCTCAGTCATCTCATCTTCTCCTGTCTTCTGTTCTTCTCTTTACATCTCATCTTTTCTTGTCTCTCTCTGTCCAGAATTGCTCAGATCTCAGTGAGTCCCAGCAGCAACAGCAGTGGCAGTGCGGTGGGGGGGCTAAAGGAGATGCAGAGGAGGGCCTCCCCCAGGAGGAACATTCACCACAGGAGGAAGATGGAGGTGGAAAGCGACGGATCCACAGAGGAGACAGATTCCTCTGAGAACTGAGCTCTGACTTCTCACTACTCTGTGATGTGTAACCTTCCATCTTAAGTCCTAAACACACAGTGGCTGCATGATACACATCCAAACTTTTTTGCCCATTATTTGCTCTGTAAACTCACACACTTGTAGTGGACAAGAGAACATCAGTGCAGCGAAACCCTCCAACCTGTGATATTATATATATAGGGTATATACATATATGACACTGTCTTTTTGTCCAGCACCAATGTCCAGAAAAGCAGTGAGATGGCAGCAGAATATTCACTGTTGATGCTACATTATGCTGTGTGGTCCTGATGATGGGCAAGTCCCTTGTCTACACATGGTCACGTGATGTACCATTGCTGTCTGGCTGCAGTGTTTCGAATTTTACTGTAATCTCTCCAAACAAAATGTTTGTATTCCCATCATTATTGGTTTGTTAGTAATGAGAACCAAAGAACACACTCTGTGGATGGATGTACTCCTGCTGCTGTAAATCTCTGTGTTAACACTGGCCATTAACTTTCTCAGTTTGCTGAACAAAGTGAAAAGTATTAGAATATGTCCAACACTGATTGAAATAGCAGATTATGGTTCTCTCCTGACCCCTCCACATCCTGTCTGTCCAAACCCACATAGTAAACATCTCAAGCATGAACTGTATTTACAGCACTAATTTGTTTATTATGAAGCTTTATGTGAATGTGATATTACATGTATGGAGATCCTCACTCACTGTGAATAATAAAGATGTAACTGATGATGGTGGTCACTGCTGGCTCGTATCTGACTCTATGAGATATTTTATTGGCTCCTCACCTCCATAAAACTGGGGAACACAAAAGAGGGCGAGCTCCTGCCCAGATTACACTGATGACATCACTGTGACATCATCAGGTTATAATATACAGTACATACATAGCATATACTGTTCTTCTGTCTCTTAGATACTACATGGATGCTTTTCTGGCCATTGTTCATTTAATTTGTCATAATGTAATCATATATATATATATATATACTCTATATGAATTTATTAATTGCCAATAGCCTTTTAGCACATTTAGCACCACCTGTGCATTTTCACTGCATACATTGAAAAAAAATTGACAAATAAATCTTTTAATTTTTCAACTGCCATGACTCAAATTTTGTCTTCCAACAGACTCATACATGTGAGTAGATCTGAAAGGAGCCAACTGTAAATTCTCTCCAGCTAAAAATCCATTCTAAAACTGCAGTTAACTTACTGACCTATATTCTACAAAAATATGTATTTTAGGTGCAGTTGTAAACGTGATTTATTGACAAGAATAACCACCATCACTATCACCAGTCTGTGCAACTTGTCCTCATTTTACAACATTGATATCATGCGGTGTTACACCCAGGATTTGGTTATACCAACAGCATACAATAACTCCTATACAAACATACATACATACATACAGTATCTATACAGGATATATCTATATTGATGAGTTAAGTACAGTAGATCCCCATGGTGTTAGAATCACAGAAGTGGAATACATAGAAAGGACACTTTCTGGTGGATCAGAACAACTTACCATGGTGCACCTCAGATGGCTGACATGGAAATGAAAATGTCGTGGACAGTACATTACATATGGTGCCTCTATAAAAAGGTCACATTAGCTCAGCCAATGGAAAGGTCAGTAAGATGATGACTTAAAAACTCCAGTAGTGTGCATGTTTTACCCTATCAATAACTTCTTCTCATCTTATATTTTGTAAGTAAAATTATTAATCACTTTCTTATTGTTCTTAAATTAATGGAAGTCAATGGCAGTCTGAAAGGCAAGGAATGAAAGATTTTTAGTCAAGGTTTGTCTTAAGGGTTCATTTGCTACAAGTTTTGGGGACCATTACCACTATCTTCAGGCAGAGGCTGCATGCCTTGTATATGTGTTCAGTACCTTCAATCACTTTCTCAAGTACGTAGCATTTTGTCCACCATTTTTATCTCGCTTTTCTACAAACGCAGTGAAATAATGGGACAGAGAATTCTCCACAAAAATCTTAGCAATACCGCTAATGCTAATTATGATCCTAAAATTGAATTATATTCACACACAAAATCTCATCTTAAATTAACTGCTTAGCATAGAAAACTGGTGTAATGTTGACCAGTATTACAGTAAATATATAATCAGTCAAACAGCATTGGATCACAATGACTGAGTGACTGAGGGACAGTACCAGCTGCATATACCAGTTAAACCCTTGCTGGCCTGATATCAGCTCTCCTCACTCCCACTTTATCTTCCATGGCAGCCATCTTAGGTGTACCAAGCCATATCCAGGTACAAGACGACTCATCTGAATGAGACTATGTGTTGTATCTATTTAGATGCCGTGAGTGGAGACATGATGTCACCAGGTAAATATTTACTGAGGACAGCCGTCATCACCACACCAAAATAAAAAAAGGCACTGTTTTTTTTAAAAACACAAAACATTTCAGGATTCATTTCCATTGACTTTACAATGACTTTACCTGCTCAAATATATAGTTTAACTGCTTCTGCAGATGCTTTCCCACTTCTTACAGGCTGGAAGTCAAAAAGTTAAAATCTTTGATCTTAAAGCTGCATGAATTGATTTTTTTTTTTTGGCAACCTGGGGGCAGCAGGACAAGCTGAAAACACAACAATGCCACATAATATAAGCTGTAATGGCAAATGTGTAATCAAACAGTTGTCACTTTACACATCCAGCAGACATACAGCAACATTAGCACTGAGTCAAGTTTGAGATATACGGAAGTCCAATATTCACTTTCCTTTTAGCTCTAGGTTTGGCCTCCACAAACTCCTAAGACTCTTTAGCTGCTAAACACTCCACAATGTTCAACTGCTAGTTGCTAACTTTGTCTTTCTGCTGTTCGCTGCTGGGCAGGCTGCAAACAGAGCTTCATGGAGCTGAGGGTAGCTGCAGTGTTGGGTAATAACTCTCTATGAGTGACTCCTTCCACATTGCACATAGTCATTTGATCAATTGTTGAAATAAATATGTTGACTGGTGCAGCTTTAAGTCTGGAGCTGATCTCCTAATGGCTGCAAAACCAAGGAGGATCTGTGTGAAAAATGAATTCTCCCTGTTCTCCCAACCACGCCAGATTGTGGGTAAATTTGCAAAGGCAGGTCTTAAAAGCCAGGTTCAATATTTCCTTTTAAACATATCTAAACAACAAAAAAAAAGTAAATCCGATGTCTAATGAGAACTAAGTATTTCCACATTGTCTTGATCCCAACTTGTCCAAGATTTGAGCAGGCAATGCAAAAGAAGTCTAAGCTGAAAGTGACATGTACGGACATGGACATGACTCTACAGTGATCCCACCGTTCCCACCAGTCTGTTCTGTTGCACACACACACTAAATTGCACAGCATCATTTGGCCTTTGTTATTACACAGAGTTAAAGGAAAAGTATGTCATTGCTCAGCAAGAGAAACCCTGCGTAGAGGGTTTGAAGTTGGAACCACATTTGGAAAAAAAGGAGCGAGAAGAGAATTGAGGCACCTCAACAGTAACTCCAAATGTCTTCAACAGTAGATTGTCAAGTCTGGGGGGTTATAAGATATAGAATAATATATATATTTTGGAAACATCAATCTGTTCTCATCTGTGCAAAGAAACACGCAGGTCCATTTGTTCGTTGTATACCCCTTCAAAGCATTGTCTTTGAAACTATAGGGGGTAATTGTTGTTAATAAGTAGCCCTTCTTTGCTGTTGAGTCAGGGATGAAGCTAATTTAAAGACAGAAGCTTTACATCCTTTTAGAAACGTGCAGCCTTGCTTTGATCTTACATGATATCTGAGGTGTGTGTTTGTGGTTAGCACAGCTGCCTTTCCAAGCAGCTGACTGGCTGTTCAGTGACATCTGTTAAAATGAATGAATTGTCTCACCTGAACCTGGTTTGACACTGAAGTTCAAGCTGCAATTCTCTTGAAAATATCTGTGACTGGAAATCTAGTTTGTTGACTTCAGCACCCAGTTGATCATAAATATTACTAATTAATGGATACTCAACTTTAGAATTTCATTTTGGTCAAGAGGGTCAATGCAGCTCAGCAAGGGGGACATTATTTTTTTTATCATGTAGACAGATAATATAGATATGTATTATAAACAAATCTTACATTAGCATCTAGGTAAGTTTTGCTACCTTTCTTGCTCATTAAATTCATGCATATTTTCAATTCATTTCTTCCTTTTTGTCAACATACTTCACATTTTTACACATTCACAAGTCTGAAAACTGGAATTAAAGATTCAGAACTTTTACTTAAAGGTCCCAAAAAGTATAAAGGTAGATGTCCATGTGTTTGATTATTGAGCAGGTTTAGGTTCTATATCAACACTGTGAAAGTACCAAAGTGCTCAGTCCACAGAGAAATGCACACAACCTGAAATCATCGTTAGATCGCTCAGAAAACAGTCTCAGAGCCTCCTCTCTTCTGATTGGCTCACCGAACTCTTGTTACTAGAGCTCCAGAGAGAAGCCTGAGAGAGGAGATGTGAAACTACATTGAGATGGTTTTTGGATGGATCAACACTTCATATAAAACAAAGGAAAGGTGTAAAATATGGGACATTTAAGTTCACTTAGCGTGCTCAATGTTTAACAAGATATGTTTAAACAAGTTGCTAGGAGTGACAAAATGGGCCATATGTCTGCAAACTAGCACTCAAGCTTCAGATATAGATCATTTTTATTCAAGTGCATTCATCATGTCACAATATTAAGTGTGATCATGCAAAGAATGAAATGTCAATGTCAATGTCAAATAAAATGTCAAAAATAAGAGAAGCTCATCATAAGAGCCCAAAGTGATTAAAAATGCTCATATATTCCAGAGAAAAGCAGCAAATCCTCTAATTTTAGAAGCTGGAACCATCAAATGTTTAGCAATTCTATTAGCCATGTTAGCTGTGTGACTTCACAGATATCACTTTTTTTTTTATTTTGAGTGAGATGTCTCAACAGTTATAGGTTGGATTCCAATGTTACTGTTCTTTATCTAGTTTGATTTATCGCCTGATACCTGCTGACGTTAGCATTTACAGAAGCTCAAAGCACTGCTGTGGCTAAATGGATGATCACTCTTGTTTTTTTGATATGTGACTCAGATGATTAATCGATTACCATTTTGGCTCTGGCTCCAAGTTCAGAAACTGATGATGTAAACATTCTGTCATTAAACTGGCTCCATAGCCCTGAAGGCTGTCTATATGGTTTTACATCCAATATTTACGTGTAGTTACATATAAGTAATTTTAGCCTATAAAATATATCAATATCAGATATTTGTGTATGAGTTGGGGTAGATTTATGTTACACTTGCTCACACTGTAGGGGACATCTCATGTGATCCTAACCATCCATAGAGGTATTCATATTGTGACTTGGCCAAAGGAAGGAAAGGCTCGCCGCATCACTGAACGCAGCGAAGAAAGAAAGAAAATCCACCATGCAAGTACTCTGATGAAGATATATCAGTGGTCCAGTTTGTGGTGTAAGACCAAGCTTACATGCACAGAGTGAGTATTCAGTACATAGGATGGAGGAGAGGTGTTATTCAATGAAGATGTCTTCGGTGGGATAGGAGTAGCCAATGTTCTCCTTGTAATACTGCTGGAAGGCCCTCCTGTGGGACAGAGAGGACAATTAGAAAATAAAATTAGCTGTATTATCATCTATCACACTCTGGTCTGAATGGAGCTCAACTCTGTGCATCAACAACAGACGAACGCAAAGGATGATGTAAGGCGTGCACTGGCCACACTGACATGAAATATTTATTGTCCTCAGAGGTGTTGAAAGATGAATTCAGATCTATTAAAAGTAGCATTACAATTTCTGCAATTCAAGTAAAAGTGTGTATTATCAACAAAATGCACTTTCAGAGTGAGACTTTCCAGACTTCCTGGATCATATTTCACTGTCTGGTCTTCTGTGTTTTCTTGTTGGTTCAGGAGGAGAAAACAGAACCTTCAGGTATTTACATGAATTTGTTTTTGAAGCATATAAATGTATTATTTTAGTTTCTGTGACTTTACATTCATTCCTAGAGCATTATCATTATTATTACTATTATTATCATTGTTATGCTGCTACTCTTTCCCCTGTGGCTGATTGTTAATTGATCTAATTGATTATTGGCTGCTGCTGGTGTCCTTGTTCTATCTCGACTAGTGTCGACCGCATTTTGGATCAGGTTCAATTGTCCTCAGGTCTGTTGTGGTCTAGTCTGAAAGGGCTAGGCCTCCCTCAGATCAGGTCTCCCTTTTTTGAAAATTCATTTATGTAAATCAGGTTTCCATGGGTCCATTTGAGACTTCTAGTCTGAATCCCTGTTGATGCAGATATTGCCACTAAAAGGAACGAGTATGTTCATGGACCAGATTTATGTTCCTGAGATCTCTATCCAAATACAGTGGACATGAAAGGAAATGTTTGAAGATCTCAGAGCAAGGAAGAGTGACATAATGAATCAACACTGTCATGTCCTCTTACTCTGGATGATCCACATGTTTTCACTAGAACTACTCTCTACTGAAGAAACAGCCCCTGTTATAACTACGATATGTAACAGACACCACCAGGGGCAAGTCAGACAATAAAATAAAATACAGAATAGAAGGGGTCTTACCCTACAGACTCGGCTAGAGGATGTAATGTTGTGTCTGACATCATCACGTGACAGGCGAAGCGCTGTTGGTCAGGGTGTTTTGTGATGAAACCAAAATACCTGCAACACAATAATCACCATTACTGAGAGGTTCACTGAGACAAAGCACTGAGCTTTGACTTGTGCGAGTTACATCACTGTCATGTACATTTAACCACCACTTAAACTGGCTGTGTAATAAAGGTACAATTTAATATAGTTTAATACATTTCTCATGCAAGTGTGGGAAGAGATTAAATCAAATAATCCTTTAAGGAGTTCAAGAGTTCAACTCACTTGCTGTGTTTTGGATGACAACCACAGAATGAAATGTTCTTCAACTGGAAAAAGTGGAAACATTGCTCCCCCTGAGAAAGAAACGTAAAGTTCCAATGGTTAAATTCTGTCCGGGTGTGTGAAGCTGCAATGTGGAGTTAAACCTGAATAACTCCTGGACTACTGATCCAGATGGAGCGTGAGTGACATCACTATTGCTATTGTGAGTAGCTTGTAGTTACTGCTCATTCCCACTGGGAAGCGCTATACACCCAACTACAACAAAGTGTCCTGTTTACAGCACCATAATAACCTGCTGCACATTTTCCATAAGCTGGGTTTGTAAAGGTGTGACAGGAAGGAAGGAAGGAAGGAAGGAAGGAAGGAAGGAAGGCAAGAAGGAGGAGGCAGACACGAAAGGAGGAAGAAAGGAAGGAAAGCAGTAGGGAAAAAACGAACGAAGGAAAGAGGGGAGGAAAGAAGGAAGGCAGGAGGGCAGAAAGGCAGGCAGGTAGCTGTGTAGGCACATTAGTGTACGTACCCTGTGAGCAGAGTGACACTGGTCCTGGACATTGATCTTCACTCCCTTCACACTGACCTCCAACACACAAGCTGAGGGAGGAGGACCTGCTAACCTCCTGTTACACGCCACCTGTTAACACAGTCAATACAAAGACATGTTAGACCGGTCTGTGGCGTCAGGCGAGTCTTAGGGTCACATCTAGTTCGGCCATGACGGAAATCAAAAGTGTGTTAATATTTGTTCTGAGCAGCCAAACTTGCAGGTGGAATGGGAAACATATTGTTTAAATATGAAGATAACTGCATATGTTTTCAGACAGTCTCTCCTGGAAGACATTCATGGAGTCACACATTAAAAGTGTGTGTGTGTGTGTGTGTGTGTGTGTGTGTGTGTGTGTGTGTGTGTGTGTGTGTGTGAAAACTAAGCCACTCTACCCCCAGGCTGACTAATTAAGAGACATATTTTCAACAATAAGTGTCACCTGCTGCCCAGTGGTATCCAATGACAAAATGAATAAATAAATAAATAAATAAATAAAAACCTTGACTCAATGTTGTGGAATGATAAGGGGAAACCATGTTTAGAGACTGCAGTAATAATATAAATAAAGGGATAATAATAAATATAATAATATATAATATAATAATATATTGAAATATGCAGCAATGAGGGGTTTGCCCTGTGTTTTCACTATCCTGAGTCTGACAGGTGAGTTTGCAGAAATACTGAGCCCTGTCACATTAAAAAGCCCCAGCATCTCAGCTCAGCTACTGTACAGCTACTGTAAGTCTTCTCTGTTGTTTTTTCACTCTTTGCAGAACTTCCCCAGTAAAATAAAATTGTAACTGTGAATTCTTTCAGAAAACATCAGAAGAGCATTTTTCTGCAGAGGTGGGTTCATGCAGTTCCTTGGCCAGCCATGTTTTATATTCAATTTTTTATTTTTTTTAAAAATTTACTCCTAAAGTCATGGTGAATTAGTCATGCTTACGGAAGTTAAAAGTTAGACAGCTTAGGTCAAATGAATGAACTCTTAGTTTAGTCTTTAATTAAGCCATAGTCAGTCTGTCTTTGAGAAACTGGCACCTGTGTCGTCTGTCAGTTGCTCCGGTCCTTATCAGTGGATCTCAGATAATGAGTGCAGATACTGAACCACACTATTGTTGTTTCCTGTAGATATCATTATTGCCCGTTTCTTATCTACTGTTTTATTTTGCATTAATCAAACCTTATAATTGAGAAAGTGATCTAGTGACTGTTTTTTCTACATCTAATCTGTCATGTTTACATCCTTAATATCGATACCATACACCTGAGGTTTGCAGTTACTGTACGTTGCAGGTTTAGCAACTGCAAGAGGTTAATTATTCACTTACACAGTAAGTCAGCAGGAACCACATTTAATCCAAAAATATGTGGCATCATATCCTTGTTTTGTGTGGATTTTGTGTGTGTACAATTCTCTAATTTCCCCACAGGGATCAATAGTATTATGCTACTTCACACGCCTGCTGCGGAGTAAACAGTAAGATGTAAAACATGAGGTGAAAGGAGAAAACGTGTCTCTTTACAAACTGAAGCTAAAGTAGCTGTGTGCTGTAACAGTCTTAAGAAGGATTTGGACCCAGTGAAGGATTTTGAGGAAACACAATGATTACAGCTGCAACAGGCTCAGCTCTGCACTTACATAACACACTACATTTGAGACGGATAAAGGGACAATGCACTCAAATCTTAGACGGTTTATTTGTCTTGGTTCTGAGGTTCCACACTGAAAAATGTTTATTTGGTTCATTGTGGTTACTCACTGTGAACAGTTTCCTTGACACCACGAGAGAAGAAAACACATATTGTCTTGTTATTAGGCTGAACTGAAACACAGAGCTATTCCTGTCTGGATCATGGCTGATAGAGATCATCTGGGCATAAAACCAGACTCATTGCTCTGGCAGCGTAAACATAACCAGAGACCAGTCGAGATGCGTGAGTGATACACCTCGCATGAACTTGCCAGTTAAAAGATTCATGTTTTCAGGCTGAGGGAGATTTTTAGCCTCGTAAGGTTTCAAAGAGTAAATAGTCATTCAGTAATGTGTTAGAAATAATAACAGTTTACACTTGAGTCTTATATTGGCAGTTCCCTCTTTTTCTTTAAAAGTGAACATACAAATAACCAGAGATAAATGAGCAATAATAAAGAGGAAAGAATAACCATTATCAACACATGAAAGAGTAACCCAGGAATGTACCCACCCCTCCTGATCTGGACAGCAGGAGCTGCTGAACTATCATCACGCTACAGCTTAGGGCAGGGTTGCAAATCGATGTTGTGGACATTTGAAAGTGTTTTGAAACCTGTCACCCAAGAACTAAGAGTAGGCTGAGCTGCCTTAATGAGAAGGCTAAAACATTGTGTGCCGTAAGTGGCAAGATTGGGTCTCTAACTCATACCAGTTGATGACACTCCGAAGACCACAACTACAGAGAAGAACGCAGATTGAGAAATTGCCTACAATCAACTTAAAAAGTTAATGTCTAATATGTCCTGATAGATGTAAGTGCAATATTCACTGTACTTTTCGCTCAGTTTTGAACTCTACCAACTCCTGAGAAAAATATCTGTCTCCTTAGTCTGTTACAGTAAATGTTCTAGTAGTTGCCATTAAACAAAGTTAGCGTCTAGCTGTCTGCTGCTGCTGGAAATGAGGTTGGTGAGAGCACTGATGATGAAACAGTGAAAGTGCAATAAAACCAAATCAAGGAGCTAAAAGCAGCTGCAATGCTCTTTAGAGCTGTGGAGTTGGGCGCTCAACCATAGACTGTAAATAAAGATGGACGTAGCCTCCCTGACGCCCACCACAGGTTTCAGAAGAGCGGTTTTGAAGCTCAGGGTGAGCTGCTCCACCTGACTCCACCTACTCCTGACTAATCCAAAAATGGGCAAAGAGGTGGGGCATGTGTGGAAACGAGACTCTGGTGCATTCCGGTTTGTGGCAAGCATACGCTCACCGACCTGTCACTCAAAGAGGCCAGGCTCTGTACCAGGCCTTTGCACCAGGCTGTAAACTTGTTCATTTTTGCTACAAAGTTTTATTTAGTTTTTTAAGATGATAGTCTATGGGGATCGACTCATTTTTCAGCCCTGGAGGTTGCTGCTTGGCGCTACCTCTGTGAGTTTGTCACCATGAACAACCAATTTTGTTAATTCCATGAATTATATATAATTTGCTTTATTATTTATAAAAAAAAATGTAATTAGTGATGCTTTAAGAGGCAAAAGTATTCAATAATATACTATTAAATATCAAAATGATCTTTAAAAAAAAACATGAATACTTTGCTACAATTAGCAACTAATAAGCAGCTGTAAGTTGTTGTCTCCTGTTGTACAGTGTCGGTGTTTATGTACCTTCTGCATCGCAGCACACAGCACGTCGTTGCCTTTGTGGATGGGGACCTGCACTGAACCCAGGAATCGCACCAGGAACTGCTCTATCCACCCGTCTTTCTGGACTGCGAGAAGGAAGGAGAGCCAGGAAACATGTTGAATTATTAATGTTGTTGTTGATGATGCTGATGCTCTGCTTTTACAGTCCAGTTCTTTGCAGTGTACCTGGGTTAATGTCTTTGGCCACCTTGAGAGCGTAGAAGGCCGGAAAAATGCCAGTAGCTCCGCTCCTCATGTTGTAACCCTGACACCACAAGTCCTCAGACTGGTTCAGCATTAACACCGGGTCATCTGTCTCTAGGTAAAGCTCATCTGCATGACGAGGGACAAACCTAAAATGAGGCGTAAAAAAACGATCAGATTTGAACCTAATGGGTAGATTTGGACACGTGACAATTTGCTTGTGTTTCTTCATGTGTGTTAACCTGTAGACAGCTCTGTGGCTCTGCTGTCTCTCCACTCCATCCAAAACACAGGAGAAGACACCGAATGACCCAGCCCCTGAAGGGTACAGCACTGATGTTACACACACAATCAACAGCTTACGCTTTGAATTATGTGACATATTCATTCTTTAATGGGAAAAAACACATGGGATTTATTTCAATATAAAAATATAACTGCATTATTATCCAAAATCATCTTTAGCGTTACAGTAAGCAGGAAGGCTCAAATGACCAACACCATGAGAAAGCTTAGAGACTGTGTGTGTTGAATTTGGAAACTTTAGAATGTGGCGACCTCTGGTGGTAGTACAAAACAAGACCCTGGGGCCAACACTGATGTACACAGCTACTGCCACCCCTTCAACTAGGGCACCTTGACAATGAATGGGCTTAAAGCAACACATAGACTTCATCAGTTATTATTTATTTATTCATTTTTAACCATGATTGCCTAATCTTTTTACCAAACAAGAATTTATGCCATCTGAATAATCTGAAAGAATTTATAATCACTTTAGTGTTACTAAGGGCTACTAGATATAGCCTGGTGCCAGACCTCTGATCTCACATGTCTTTGCTGATTCAAAAAGGTCTAGTGTCATTATCATTACTTGATAAGAATTGGTTAAAGCAAAACAAATAAGAAACACACTGGTAATTCATTATGATTATCTCTATTTGTCTTTTGCAGAAGTGAACTGCGATGCTGACAGACTAACTATTTAGCTCTACTGCGACGTGTCACAGGCGCCTGATTATTCATTTATGTGGAGACAAAATGACTTTTCTCTAAACTAAATATTTGGAGATTATACAAACCAGTGGCGCTGTAGTGGCTGCTGCTGTTGTTGGCAAACAGGTTGAGGAACTTCCTGCTTCTGAGAGCTCCAGGTCTTCCTCCGTGAGACTCCTCTTCCTCTGAGGTTGTGGCTGACGTAACCTTGGACTGCTTAGAGATCCTTGCTACAACTTCCCTCCTCCTCTTCATGTCCTCTTCCCGCCTCCTCTTCACATCCTCTTCCCACCTCTTCTTCTTCTCCTCTTCTTCCTTTCGTCTCTTTTCCTCCTCTTTCCTTCCTTCTTGGAGCAGAAAACAAAGAAAGATTAAACTGATACCAGAAATGAAGGAACAGTGCAAAAAGATAGCACAGGTTTGATTTCTACATCGGTCAGTCTTCTCTCCTAAAGCTACACCTGCACCATCATCCAGTACTAAATGAATGTGTTCCACAAGGCTTAGTTGTGGGTCCTCTACTATTTTCTCTTTTTATGCTCTGACTGGTTAACATGATACAGAGACATGACATCTATTTCTGTTGATGAGCAGGTGACACACAGTTCTACATACAAACCACAAAACTCTTAAAATCACTTGAACACTAGTATTGAAGACCTTCTTCTTTGTGCAAATGAAAGATTAGATACTTGACTTTTAAATGAAATCTACATTTACAAATCTCAAAATGTGTGATGAAATAACAGTGAAAGCACCAGCTGAGCTAGCCGGCTAGCTTTCTTCATCTACTTGTATGTACAGTGCCTGTGTTGGGGAGTAACTGGTTAAATTTAAGGATTACATAATTAGATTAAAACATAAATGTAATTGTAATCTTCAATTACTGAGACAAAATTGTAATTAAATTACAGTTACTAATCATAATGTCGGTGATTACAAAGGTGTAATCTGTAATCTGTAATCTGTAATATATTCTTTTTGGTAAAAACCTGATATGTAGAATATAACATTCATTCTGTTGCTTTGCATCTTTTGGCCGAGCAGGAACGCCTTCTTTTAGTTGATCTGTGGACAACAAGGGTCAGATAGGTGATAGCTGTGAGATCTAATAATGCTCACTAATTTAATTCAGCATTGTGTTTTCATTAAATATCAATTTGGAGAGGTCATTAGGTTGTGAAACTACTACACAGCACCAACAGACTAACTTAATGGTACTGAGAAATAATCAAAAAGTTAGCAAATGTAATAGGTTACAATACTGAAGTAATTAAAACACTTACAGTACTTATTATGTTTTTAACTATTACTATTTTAATTGTTGTATGTAAATATATTGAAAGCCAGTGGAAACCAGAGTCAAATCTCTTGTGTTTCCAAACATACTACAAGCTTCCTTTAATTCTCTTTTGAAATTATTATAGGTGATACATGACATTCGTATGACTCATAGGACATTAAATATGTCACCATATAAGTGTTTGGGTCATTGAGAAACCAGCTGTAGTAGTGATGAACCGCCTCACTTACTGTATCTGATAGTGGTTAAAGCTGAGTACATCAGAGTGGGCTCACACACCATAGTTTCAAATTCCAGCTACATTTGTTCATGCAAAGGAATATTTAGGACATTCCTTCATTAGATCCACAAACTGAAAACTCAATCTGTTTTCCTCTAAGAAAGATGAAAGACATGCTTCTCTTATGTAGATAAAAATGAGAGCAAGTTTAATTTTGTTGCCATGGGAACATTGCCTGTATTTCATATTCATATGGGTCCTTCCATGTTTTTATGCTATTACTGTTGTTTACCATGAGACGTTAAGGTTTAGCTCTCATTTTAAAGGGACACTTCCACTGTTGGGTATTAGAATAAAACCAGGTAATGCTGTTTTAAAGGCCCTGAAAACATATTTTCTCTGTTTGCTTCTTGTTATGACGACACAAACATATATGAACAGTTTTGGTTTTTACAGATGATTTTCTGTCAGTCGCTAAGTCTGTCGGTCTGCTCAGCTCCTGGATTCAGGGTAAGACGTTTCAGCAACTACCAGGAAGATTCCCATTAAATCCAACCTGGATATGCAGCGACCTCAGAAATAATTGTGGTATCCCCATGAACTTTCCTCTAGCTCCACTATAATTAATTATTAATATTACATATTATTACATAATTGAGTAATTTCCAATTTGCCACAAAATTATAAAATCCTAACAGCACATTGCCATAAACTAACTGAATATATTCATGCTTCCTAAAGGATGAACTAATCACAACATGTCTTACAAGCTAACAGACAGATTACCATGAGAATATTCATGCTCCCACAGGTATAAGACCTTTAATCTAGTGAACCTTCCTCATGAACGTTCCTCTTGAGCCATCCCTGGGACAAAGTTTGCATTTTTAGCCAGACTACTGACAGGTTTTTAAACGTTACAAAGCAAAAAAAGTGACATTGTATCTTGCTTGAAAACTTTAAGCACCTGTTGTGACAGACGTATGCTCAGGTATGTTCAAAATGAAACTTTATCGTCACCTTGCTTCCTTGCCTCCTCTTTCCTCTTCCTCTCCTCCTCATACTCTGGATCTTCCTCCTCATTGGCTGACTGATAGACGGTCTCTCCATCGCTGTCGTCATTGTGCTCACTGTAACCATGCAAGCAGTCCTTGAGGCTGACCAGCTCCAACTGAGCGTGTTCATCGACCACCAGAGTGTATTTAACAGAGTCATAATTCAACCCTGCTGTAGCTTCACTCTTTGGTACAGTCCAAGCAGCCACACAATCTCCCTGAGTGACGGAGTTGGTGCCTTTCACCTCAGTGTTACTGTCACCTTTGCCTCCCCCTGCGTCCACCTCTGACTTGGTAAAGTCCATCTTCGTTTTCTCATCACCTGCGAGGCAGCGGGTCGGACCGTTCTGAACGTTCACGCAGGGGGTTGGGTCTCCCTCCCCCTCCTCCTCACTGATGTCAGGGTTGGTTCGGTTGGATAAAGAGGGGTGCAGAGGCCCCGGTGGCGGGCCCTCTGTGTCTGAGCTGAGGGACATTCTGTTTGACCCCCCCTCGCTGCTGGACCGGGAGAGAGCAGGGGGGTTATCCTGGCTCCTGTCATGGCTTTGGCCTGAGAACACAAAACATGGATAGTGAGTAGATATTAGCTTGTTAACATAACATGTGAACAAATGTATTTATGAACGACTTCACATATGTTACACATAATTAATAGCTATGAATAGAGTTATGTAACACATAACCAGTACTACTTACCAGAATACAACAAGAAATTTCACAGCACTACTCTGGTTCTTTAATCTGCCCTTGAGCAAGGCACTTACTGATGTATAAAGAAACATTTTCTGGTCAGTCGCCACCGTCTTAAATTAATGCTTTTAATCTGGTAAGAGGAAACAGACTCCACTCATCAGACACAGCATAGAATTTATGCTTCATTTCTTCCCCCACCACACTTTTACACCAAGAAGGTCATAAACAGGCGTGTACTGTATAAGGCTCTTCTCTTCTATTTCATCTTTCTCTCTAAACAACAAATTACAGTCGGATTAAGTTTCCAACAAACATATCTCAGACATTTGAGACACTACAAGGTCCTGTAACCTTCACGACTAGACAGTTTGAGTCTTCTCTAAAGTCAGAGGTTGTAGTGAGTTATACACCAGATGATTTAAAAGCAATTCAGCAACTTTGCATTTATAATATTTCAATCATTTCTACAACACTTACCCCCCAAGGTAGGCTCGGGCGATATTCAATAATATCGAACATGGCATTATTTCACACCATAAGATATATTCTTCATAATTTTTTGTTGCAGTTTTGCACAGTTTGCTGTGCTGCTGAGTCTGACCCTCATTTCACTGCTTTGCTTACTGTACATTGCGCCGTGGCATGTGACAAATAAAACTTTGCTGTTAAGTGGCAACATTGTTTATACCTGAAACATAAAATACAATAATTTAATTGTGTATTTTAAAAAGCACCTTAAACATAAAATAATATAATTATGTATTATGATTTTTTTTTAAAAAACAACTGAAACATAATATTGTGTAAATCGTAAAATTTGGGCAGGCAGTATTGATATATTACATTTTGCATATTGTACCAGTCTACCCTGAGGTTCAGGTACAGGTGTTCAATGGCCAGTTCTAATGGACTGTGGTTGTAAACACTTTTTCCAGGCCAGTGTGGATATATGTGGCCAATGTGACCATCAAATATTCAAAGCTGCAGTATTTTCTCTATATGAACATGTGTAATAATAAAGGGATCTTTAGTTGGGCCAAACCCAGAGAGGATTTTCACCCATTCTGCAATTCCCCTCAGCTCTACAAAGCTTTTCGGGCAGTTCTGGATCATTGGTTTTGGTCATCAACCTGAGACCAGCTTGTGAAGATAGTGGAGCGTTTAGCAGCTAAAGAACCAGACATTTTTCTCAGGAGTTGGTGAAGACAAAGAGTGTATATTCAATTTTACATTCATCAGGTGAACACAAACACAAATCCCAGTAAACGCCAATGTTGCTCTGTGTCTGCTGGATGTGTAAATAGGCAAGTGTTTTCTAAAATTCATTCCCAATAACAGCTTCATGGGCAATCATACCACAATGTTGAGTTTTTGGCTCGTTCTGCTGCATCCTGAGCTGCCCAAAACTCCAGCTTTAAAACTGAAGTGACAGTTACTTTACACATTCATACTCCCAAAGCTTGAGGGTGATTTTGGTGACCCCATGACATTTTCATTCGCACACAGTTTAGCATACCATACATAACTCTCTCTTATAGGTGCTTCCCTGATCTATTAGGAAACTACTATCAGCGATGCTACAATCCATATGTCTACAGCTACACTTTATCAAACGTATACAGACAATGTTTCTGCAGTTCTTTCACCATAAGACACTAAACCAAATGTATCTTTTCTTCTTAGTTAATGAGTTTCATAGTTTGCTTATCATTTCTGAAAAGGGAGAGGAAACAGGGAAAATGAAGACAGGATTTCACTGGTACACTTCCAGTTTGTTAAGTTTGTTTCAGTGAATTGCTGGTGTGATGTAGCGTGTGTTAGTCGGTGCACGACAGGTCAGCTAAACGTGCAAATATTAAAAGTAAAATTTCTATTTACAAATTTCAATTCAATAAATATGGAAAATAAAGTTTCCAAATACAAGAGAATATTTGGGTGAGTTTTGTGTCTTTACAATAAAATTCCTCAGATAATCAACAACTGTATCATTTTGCTGTTCTGCATTAAAAATACATATAAAAGAGTTGTTACTTAGAACACACTAAATATTAAAGACCACCCTGCTCTCATCAGACCACCCTTTGACAGCACCCGACACCCAGGGGTCTAGAGGTGGGTTCATTACCTTGGTCTTGGGTCTTGTCCTGGGTTCTTGGAGCTACAGGTGTGCGTGGAACCACCATGGCTGTCAGATAAACTTCCTGGTTCATCAGTACGTTATTTGGCTTGACTCCCCCTCCTCTGTTACCCGCTTTAGCAACTACTTTTCCTTTCCCATCAGCCCCCCTGCTTTTCGGTCCATTTGTTTCTCTTGGCCTCTGATGTACATTCCGCTCCTTCTCCTTCGCCTTGGACTCCGCACACAGTCTTCCTCCTCTTCTCTCCTCCTTCCCTGCCGTCACTCCATCCTTTCCTCTGATGTCCCCCAGGCTCCTATCTTTCATCGCTGTCGCTCCTCTTCCTCCCCCTCTCCCTCCTCCCCCTCCTCCTCCTCCTCCTCTCCGCTGGCTCCTCGGGGCGCTGGAGGACTGTGTGTGCGCGGCCCCGGACGCCTGTCTCTCCCGCAGTCGAGCGCGTGTGTCTGCGGCGGTGGCAGCGGCCTGGCTGTTGGACCTGCTGTGGGCTCCATTGGCTGTAGGGGGTTTGGGGGCTGGGCGGTTCGTGCTGCGCCGGACTTTGTCCTCCGCTTTTGGTTGGACATCCACTGGTGTTAGATCCCCTTAATACACACACGCAAACAAACAAAAGTATCAGATTATGTGTTAGGCAACCAGATGTATACAGAGGGATTAACAAAGTAGCCCACAGTAAGCACTTTAGACTGGATAAGAGGCACAGGGACACTCATTCAAAGAGTTCTAGAACATTTTGCTGTTATTTTTCAGGTTTTGTTTTTGTCTCTTGTGCTGTGATGCATTTTCCTCCCCCATAAATATGCATCTAACTATGTTTGCCTGTGATGATCAACCATTCATGAAGTCCTGAACACACTGGAGCACTAGAAATTTCACAAAGCATCCAACCTAAAATTATTTAAAAGCCAAATGTGTCGTAAATGGCTACATCAGTAAATTGAGCTTACAACAGAGAGATTACAAAGGCAAGGGGTGAGGGAATTTTGTCTTGTCCACCTAATGAATGACTGACTCAGGGTGAGAGGTCAGTGTGAGGCCCGAGGTCTCTGTGCCACAGCTACTGCATTAAATCTTACCGGCCTTGAGACGCTCAGGCGGCTCCTGCAGACGCAGCTGTGGTTTGTCCTGATGCTGCTGGAGCCAGGGCTGATAACAACAGACCTTGGATGGTAACAAGTGGCTGGGTGTTCTAAGAATCAGCACTTGGGCGTATATAGACATGTTTCCTTGTTTATGGTTAATGAACCAATAGTGTAGTAACACATCCCTCTTCTCCATCTTCTTTGAAATATTTGACCAATTATGGAGTGTAAGCTTTCTATAGTATTCTCTCTAAGTGTATAAAGACTATCCTCAGGGGTTCCTGCTTCAGATTTGAGGTGACATCATGCACAGAAGCCTGTATTAATGAAACCTCCTTTCTCCTCGGACTCAAGCTTCAATAGACATGCTGGACTCCAGAGCTCTTTCTTCACCACCGATGATAAGAATTTCCCTAACATCCCCATCCAAGCAGCAGAGGCAGTGATCTCCTGATTCTCTAGAATAGGTAAAACACCAAAGACACTGTGTCCCAGATTTCCCATAATGCAAGTTGATAGTGTTTCGTCCTTACACTGTGTAACTCTGGTAAGTGCCTGCATCAAAGCCCAAGCTTGAGAAAATAACTGGTGATGACGTCATTGGGGGGTAAGACATTATCCAAAATTCTTCACAGACCAAGTAGTCCCCCCCCCCCCCCCGATCAATGAACTGATCCATACTGCAGGTGGAAAGTTGGTGGAATGCCCCTTTAAAAAAATTCTATTAAATTCTATTGAGTCCAAACTAGATACTGTTAGCAAAAAGTACGGCGCATGTGAAGGACACGACTTTTCAGTCCATTGTTGGAACCTTTTTGAGGACACTATTAGAGCGCATAGACTTTACAGTCTGAATAAAATGGTGGAGGGGAAACACAGTAAGTGATTTTCAGACGCAGCTCAGATATTTAGATTTTTCAAACACAAGTGTAACTAATGACTAAAAGAGTGTCATGTTACACTGCAATGAGCTCATTGCTGGGACAGAGCCATTGTTAATCTGCTCAGAACAACCTGTGTTTGTGAAATGTCTTCTCATCTATTTTACGATGAGGACCAAGATTCAGGTAAGCGAGATTTATTTTGAAAGCAAAAGTGACAAAAAAATAGCAAAAATGAAAAGCACAAGATAAATGACAAATTTCTTTTAATGCTTAGGCTCAAACACGTTCATCCATTGTTTTTGTGCATAAAAATCGCCAGTTTGTGAAAAGAGACATGTAGTTCATGTGTTATTGGTCATGTTATTTTAATAAAATTTAGTTTGGCTCCTTTTCTTGCCTGTTTCTTTATTATTGTAGCAGCTGACGAACATGCAATCAATTAACATGACACAGGAAAGTCTGGTAATCACTGGATTAGATCATCATTATGTGTCCGGTGGTGTTTATTACCTGTATGAATAAATCAATAATAATGCATCTTGAACTGAACTGTACTGACTACAGTATATTGAATCACTGTAGTTACTGACTGAATCAGCAGCTGTTAGCAGTTAGCAGGGCCGTGCTCGAGGCAGAGCATTGTCAGCTCACTGAGATTCACGGTACATTCTGTCCTCATCAAGTCAATAAAAAAGACTGAATGCTGAGAAACCATCATCATCTGATCTCTCTGTCCTCAGTAATAAACTGCTGAGCTGAGCTGCGTTACGTTTCCATACTACATATTTGTTTTTCATCAAAATATCCAGTCTTGAAGTACAATATCTACATGTAATGATTCCTGCATCACTGACCTTTTTTATGGTTGTGCTGTTTAGACTGGCACAGCAGTTGGTTAAGGTCAGGGAAACATTGTGACTTCAGTCATGTTTATTTACATTTAACCAAATGTAATCTTTCCCTTACATTTTGTGGTCTAAGCCTAACCACAGACAGGGCTCTCTCAACCAACGATTATGAATGTATTGGAAAAAACATGTTTGCTGCTGATGGTTAGATGTAATTTGTAGGTGACAGCGTTGGAATTGAACATGACTGCATGAGACTACTGAAGACAGGGCCAGTGCAGAACGCCATAGCTGTATGAATGCGTAATGAGCTCACTTAGCTTTGGAACAAACTGAACACACTCCATTATCAGGGACTACAAATCTTTGAGCTGCATGAAACAATTCAAATCAGGGAAAATGATCATCTGTGAATTCATAGAAAATGATATCCGGTAACAATAAAGATCACATGATCAAAACATATCTGTAGAATAGAAAGATCCCATGTCCCAGGTGTGTGTGTGACCAGAATCCAGAACAAGCCTATACAACAGATTATGTTCATGTCTCATCAGGCTCACACTGCTCACATCTGTTTTACACAAATGCCCAATCTGACTAAACTGTGTGAAACTGACGACACTTATCTGCAGAGGCACTGCAACAGACTGAGTCATGCACAAATCTCAGGACAGAAGTGCACGGCTCTGCTCTGCTGACAGATAGTCAGAAATATATTTCCAGAGCAAACAACTACAGCAACTCAGATGCTTTTCAACAACCTTTTTTTTGTTTCTGCAAAATCACAGAACAAACATTTACTAAATGTGAGCCTGTGCTCAGAACTCTGCTGACTGACTCAGATATCAGGAGAGTGCAGCTTTTCAAAGCTGAAATGAGTCTTAACTATTTGTGTACATTAATGTCTCAGAACAGACTGTGTAGACAAGATCCATCCAAGATGAACTGCACAGACATCACAGTGAAGTCTTCTGCCAAGAAAGAAGAAAACTGACTTTCACGTAATTTGTTCCATTTATCTTGTTTATTTACACAGCATGACAGGTTTTCATAAGATACTGCCGTGATGAAATGTGCCAACACGACTGTCAGAAAACTATCTGAGTTGTTTTTTGCCTTTGGCTTCAAGTGAAAGTGATGAAATGAGGCAAAATCACTGTTGTGCATAATGCCATTTAGAAGTTGTGCATCATTTTGCTGGTTGAAGGTAGTGACGCTTAATTTCTTTTCAATTAAATTCACTTTAATTTGGTTCCAATACAGTTTATAACATCACAGTTCCATCAAAAAAGCCACAGAGGCACAACATGATAAATAACGATATCAAATACTGTACACACATCACAATGGTTACATATAGGCACATTTATATAGAGAGATATATTTGTGAATAATGCTGTTGGCTTTGTCTGCTGTTGTTTAAAGGTCCATATAGTCTAAAGGTAGATCTGCATGTGTTGTTTGATTATAAAGCAGGTCTAGGTTCTATATTAATACTGTGAAAGTATTAAAGCGCTGTATTCAGAAACTGAGCCTTAAAACGAGTTATCAGGACTTCTGGAACTTTGTGATGTCACAACAAAGCAGTCCCCGCCCACAGCCCAGCACAGCCCTCACTCTGTCTCTGTGGCTGCTGGGACAGAGAGGCTGGTCTTCAGTGCTGGTGGAGGTCTTATATCATGTTTCATTCTTCTCAGACGTCCCATGTTGCTGCTGCTTTCTCCATCACTTCTTGTAGCAGCTCTGGGTTTTGGGCAGAAACACAACACAAAATCATATTTCATCATAACTGCTTAAGAATTTTTCAGTAGACAGGGAGGTGATCATTCTGAAGTAAGTTTACCACAGGGAACAAAGTGTTCTAAAATATCTTTCAACAAAGCTGTTGAGCGGGTCTGTGATATTTCTAGTTATGTTACTGGTTATCAAGTTCATTTTAGATCAATAGCTTTACTCACTCTTACTAATTAGCAAATGTAAACTGAGAGTAAGGTCAAAGCAGTTATGAGTACCTACAATGATAATAAAATAGGAATCACCATCAGTCAATTTTTACTGAATTATGTTATTGAATTAATGTTATTACAGCTAGTTATTATAGCTAACTAGGTATCAACTGGTTTACCTTCATGTGGCTCCTCGGGTCACTCGGCTCTCAGCGACAGGTCGGCGGTCAGTGAAGTTGAGGGGCCTATTCCGCACATTCTGACCCCCGACTCTGATGTCCAGACGCTGGTTACAAAATGTGTTACAGAAGCACAATGGCGGCTCCCACATTCGCATTTCGGCTTCACTGTTGCATCGTGGCAGGAAGCAACACAAAATCCTTCTTCATGTACAGTCTGTGATTTGCATTAATTGTCTGTGTTTTGTTTTTTTCTTGTTTTGTTTTTTCCTGAAGCATTTAGTGTCCATACCTGTGATGTGTGGGGAAGAAGAGTGGGAGTCCTTCCAGCTGTCCTTCTTGCCCAAAGAGTTGTTGTTGATGGAGTCCTGCACGGAGTTAATAAGACAGAGCAGCAGTGTAAGAGCAAAAACCAACACATTATTGGATTATCACACACAGACACACACACACACACACACACACACACACACACACACACACAGTCTAGCCTGATGTGTGAGACAGCTAACCCATAACATCTTGTCCTCTCACTGTGTGTCGCTCTGAGGATTATAGATTAATACTGATAAACACAGAGGAGTGAGACTCTGCTCTTCATCCAGGACACGTTGCCTCGGTAACTGAGATTCCCTCTCAATAATGAAGACTTTTCCATTGAAAAGTGGCCATAAAGATCTGAATCCTTTAAGAAACTGTAATACCTCATTTTGATATACAGTTTAATCACTGCTGAATGCTCTACGTCTCCTCTTCACTGCAACAACTGCTGAAACATCAACAACAAATCTTTCACACTTGCTTCAAAGTGATTTCTACACAAAAGGTACTACAGGCCTTATATTCTCCTTTTTATGCCCCGCCCCGCCAAGTCAAAAAAAAATTGGGTTGCTAAAATTAGCTTGGTCAAATCCAGACACTAAAAGTCTCTCTCTCTCTTTCTTTCTCTCTCGTTCTCTCTGATGACATCATTGCCAGGAAGAGGTAGGAGCAACGGACCAGGAAGTGTGCGATGGTCTTGCATCAACGTCATGGGAACCACGCAGAGCGCTGACTCATTTACTGACATCCCTCATGCATCTGCTCTCCCTTTCGCACACCACGTTCTGTTACTATGGTTACTCATTGTGTGTGTGTGTGTGTGTGTGTGTGTGTGTGTGTTTGAGTGTGTGAGTCTGTGAGGGAGAATCAAAAGCATCTCTCTCTGTGTAAAGCACACTCCGTCTCTCTGGTGACATCTTTCTCCAGTTGACATTTACACAAACAGACGTTTCAATGCACAGACAAAAATCTAATGGAGCCCTTTTTAATATTAAAACTTCTCATCTCAAATTAAAGATGGCGTCTCAGTGCCATCTGTCTGATACCCAGAAGTAGCTGTGATACTGTCAGAATGCATTTGAGGGAGTTTGAAGGTAAAAGGCTGTCATCTTAGTTAATTACTCCCAGTTTGAGTTACCACCTTATTAGGTTCACCTTTGTGACATATTCATTTTCTGTGTCAGAGAGGTGGTGATTCAACTATGTGGTTCTTTTGAAGCGAGTGGTAGTGTTATGTTCATAATGGGTGAGCAAATCATTAGAAACACCTGTCAATATAATGTCTATATAGAAATATAGATATATAGAATATATATATTCTAAATAAATTCTGCTGTATAAATACAACAATTTCACATCAACATACAAATGCAACCCTGGTTCTCTTATTCTTGAGTACACTTTTTGCAGATTAAACAAAGAAGATATTACAAAGAGATTAAACAGAGCCAGGGTAGCTGTCTCCCTCTGTTTCTAGTCTTTATGCTAAGCTAAGCTAAGCTACTGCTGGCTAGCGCTTCATATTTATGAAGTTATTTATAAAGAATTCATGAACGCAGCATTAGGAGGAGGTCGTGTTTGGGTCAACATGTAATACACAGGAGACCAACAGGAGATCAGCAGTCGGCCCTGGTTTTCTTCGATGGTGAAGGCAGTGTTTTCTTACTTCTAACCACACCTTAACCACCAGTACATTTAAATGCATATAAAACAATAGGTTAGTGGGAGACATCAGGTTATGCAGGAAATCTAACATGTTTACATGAACTGTACAAACATGGATAACTCTAATGTTGTATGTGTCTAAACTGAGCTGTTTGTATATGATCTCTCCATTGATCTCCCTGTACTGCTATCAGTGACACGTGTTTGAAATGTTGTGCAAATGTGTCCTGGTAAAAAAGATGCCTAGAAACCCAGTTACAAGTGTGTTAAAAAGTGGCACTAAGGGGTCCTGACCAAGTCCAACTGGCCAACTCAACGGCCATGAAAGACTGTATGTTCAGGTGTTTGTGTGTTCTCCTTGTTCTTATTTGTCCTTAGTTGATATGCCTCTGTGCCGGCGACAGCCCGGACCAGAGGAATTGTCCATCCCATTCTCAGGTCAGCTTCACTGTGACATCATAATGTTCTGCAAAACCACGTCTGACCATTATTCAACACTGTACCTCAGGAAGTGGACATTGTTACACTCTGTTTATCCAGAGTCATAGAAAATATAAACCATTTGTGTGAAGTTTTGTCATAATTGCTGTGAAGTCTTGAGTAAAAAAGTGTTCATCCTTGAGTCCAAGTGGACATTTGTGCAAAATCTGAAAAAGTTCCGTCAAGGCACTACTGAGATATTGTGTCCACGACAACGGGACGGATTGACAGACACCCTGAAAACATTATGCTGGCTCTGGCTGTCGCGGCGTGGAGGCATTATTACAACATGAAGATGATGATAATTGTGTGATAAATGTGACATATGTATATGTTTTCATCACACCTGTGAACGCTCGTGTAAACTGAGTGAACCTGAAGAAGCCTCAGGCGAAACGTGCTGTTCGCTCTCAATACACAGTGAAGTCATCTCAGTGTACGGTGGTTAAATTTGATTTTCACTTCAGATTAACAGGAAGCTCTTTGAACAAATGCAGCTTGATGCCCTCTCCCTGACACATGCTAATTTTAGAAGTTACAATTAGCTGATTTGCAGCTAAGAAGGTAATGACCACACACGCACACACACACACACACACACACACACACACACGTGCAGAGTAAGAGTCAGTGACAGGCAGGGCTTACAGTTACACATGTTAAGTGGTAGTGAGTGTTATCAGTCTAATCCAGCTCCTGTGGTGAGTCCAGCTGGCAAAGTAAGACAGGTTGGAGAGGACACAGTTCACAGCAGCCAATCACACTCCTGACTGAATGATTGAAAGGTGTGTGCTATGACGCATGTACTGAGGACACAGTCAATACTACACTGGCTGTCTATGAACAGTGAGTCCAATAACATTTCGATTGGGTTTTATAACTATGCAGAATATTTCATCCTGCCTAGAGGAAGATAATATTTTTGTTATTATTTATTTTATGTTTAAGTCCAGCACTATTGTTGATGGAATTTAAACATTTACATAAAGTACAATGACTGCAACAGCTGAAGTGTTCCTGCCAAGACTAAGGAAAGGACAATATGTCTTACAAAGCTAAGCCAGAACGAAGAACAGTTGCCTCTCAGTGGGGATTGTATTGTTCAAGCTGTGGTAACATTACATCCTCTCCTCATGTTTACTACAGGCCTTTATGCTGCATCTTCCCCGCATCATTGTTTCTGCCTCTACAATGTTCAGGCATTTATCCTGCACTGCTCCTTCCTGCAGGAGCCTTTTTGTGTCTCTTCTTTCTCTGAAAACGTGGCTTAAAAAAATCAAAATAGATTCAAATGCAGGCCAGATTCAACCACATCTGCATTTTAAAGTATAATAGTCGACATTAGACCCTACGTACGCGAAAGCTATTTTAAGTCAAGCCGATCTGTCAAACATGATAAGGTGAGAAACCCTTTGAAGCAGCATATGGTGAAAACCTACAGTAGAGCTCTATGTGCCTTTAATCCACTGAGACCAGGTCCCAGTTCTTTACAGTGCTGCTATATTAAAGTCAGCAGGAATCATCAGCACGCAGCTCATGGAGGGATTGAACCTCTTTTATCTGCCTGTCGGCACATCGTCTGTTCTCCGTCAGGTTACAGCGGATCATTGAGTGCTGAACGATACGTCAGATCACCACTGATAACTTCTACAGGAAGTCTTCAATTTCATATCTGGACAGTGAGGTTTTCAATGTTTAGCTTTAAATATATTTTCACCTGAACACACATAGTGACATCATCATGTCAGGTTCTCTTATAATATTCACATCACTAACATTTACATGTAGATGTGTTTGGTCATTGATCACAGTATGCAACCTGCTCATAGGTGATTCACCTATATTCCAGCTGTAGAATATAGTCTTTCTCAACAGTGTCTACATGTCTCTGACCTCATATCATAGTTTATTTAATTTTTGAGCTTTTAGCATCTTTTGATGAACACCATTTCCCACAAGGCCAAAACCTTGGTGGGTTAACATCACCACTGCACAAGAGGCCAGCTGAAAGACCACAGCTGGTTCAGACCAACCATCAACCTCCAAGCCTGAAAAATGAAACAAGTGCAACAACCTGCAGTTCCTCTAATGACCACTAGAGTCTGGCTTCAACAGTGAGTCAATCCCCATAGACTCCCATGTTAAAATGTCCAACGTTACAGCAGAAATAAACATGTCTACAGTCTACTTGGTACAAAAACTGTTTTGGTCTCTAAAACTAATTTCCTCCTTCATGACACCTGTACGGATTTTTATAAAACATTTTTTGAGTGTATCCGCCACAAATCAGCACCGAAGTCTCAGCTCTACACAGGCCCCTCCTCCTTGCCCATTTTTTGATTTGCAAAAGTTAGTCGAAGTCAGGCACTGCCAAGATGGCAACAGCGAAGCAGCTGAATGAGCTTCAAAACTGTTCTTCAGAAACCTGTGGGTGACGCCTCTGAGGCTATGTCCATCTTTATTTACAGTCTATGTTTCAGACATGGCTGTAAAATTAACAGGACAGAAACAGCCAAACTGCACAGATGTCTTATACTAAATGTTACAATGAAATATTATAGAGTCGGCTGGTATGGGAGCTGTAGGATTTTTCAAATGATTATTTCACTGTTAAAATCAGCAAGGCTTTGCATTTTAATAGTGAGTGCCATTGTAGATCACATTTATCTTAGTATATGGATAGTAAACCCTGAAAATGCAATTTAACTTTGCAGAGAGGCTGATGAAATAAACCCTCAGAGAAAGACATATTGTGAGCTCTTAACAGGCTCTTAATAAAAGGTATTAGCTAAAACTGGTGTTTATGATACTGCTGCTGCTGAAGTTAATCTCAAACCACCAAGAAATAACAAAATAAACAAAGCTAAAAGAAAAAAATGTTAGATGGACTGAAATATGTCAGCTGATGGTTGGCTATCCAGCTAACTTTTCTAAAAACCTGTGTCAAGTTGCAAAGTTTGAGAGGTTAATTGAGATTTTGATGATGGTAATTTCAACAAGGAGAGTGCAGGAAAGATTTCCACATTTAGGGGTTCCAACATCCAGTTACCAATATTGACCCAGTTCCCTGCATTTGCTCAGCTCTGAAGTTCTTATCCAACATTTTATCACCGACAGAAGAGTAGCCAGTTATATCAGCTGTAGCTAATTAACAGTTTTGTAATGGCTAAAATGATACATTTATCTTTTGCATCAGGACCCTTTTTCATGCAATTAGCTCATGAAAAATAAGCTAGTGACAGTCAGTGGGCTGCACCTGCTATTTCAAATACTGAACATTTAATCCACATTTCACACTGTAGCCATTCACCTCAATTTCAGGTTGTGAACATTGATTATGTTTTCTGGTAATAAACTTCTGATCATATCTGACCATCTATCTGATCTGATCATGTGTCGCGGCTGCTGTGATCTCATGGCAGGACAGTCTGTAGTTCTGATGCTGATTCTGAGGGGAAACCCAGGTTAGGGTGAAACGACCGCTCTGATCTGTACTGTCACGGTAAACAGGATGCAACTCATTTAAAGGGCTACGCCAGAATACTACGAGTGTTACTGCTGGCTCCCTCTAGAGAGCACTCCTTACTGACTGCTGTCCCAGGTGCCAGGGTTCGCTACTTCACTATCATCTTGTTTTTATAGAAATATTCCTCTTTAGACTCTGCATTGTATCAAATCCTCTTCTTCTGTTCTCTTACAAAAAGGACGCTGCTACAGCTGATCTTAAATATACTTTTATATATTTCGTGAGAGGGCAGAGCAGCTCGGAGGCTCCTGTTTTAAAAGCACAATCTGGGTCAATCCCCTCAACAGCAAGTGTGTCCTGTCAAAGTGTCCTTGAGCAAGTCACTGAACCCCGAGCTGCTCGGCTACCCTCGGTCTGCTGGAGACAAACAAGCCAGCCGCACCATTGAATTATGAATATTGATGTTCTAAATATAGATATTTGCCAGAAATATAATCACCACAACACAAGATAGGAGCCAGTTTACTGAGGCACTGCAACATACAGCTGAACCATTTTCAGAGCTGACCCACTGCCAGCACACACACACACACACACACACACACACACAAACACATAAACACGACCTAACAGCATGCAATAATAGACAGCTACCCAATGCTGTCTCATTCTGAGGACAGGATCCTCCCAGGAAACACACGCACACACACACACACACACACACACACACACACACACACACACACACACACACACACACACTCAGAGTAACCCATTTATTCTGCTTGATGCCACTGCTGCCTCATTCTGAACACACAATCCAATCATGATCACATACACACACACACATAAACACACAGTCATATACACTGCGACCCATTTCCCCAGCTCATCTGAAAAACAGGGGATCCTCCCAGTCTGCTTACCTGGGTGCCGGCTTGTGGCAGCTGTGGGAACAGAGCCAGGGTGGTTGGTCTCTTTGGTCGATATTTGTCCATGACAGCACAGGTTGATCCCCCCTCTGACAGGCGACAGCTTCTTCCCTCCCTCCTCCTCTTCCCCCTGCCTCCTCCTTTTCTCCCCCTTTATTAACCCAGTGTCGGCACTCCTTAGCTCGGACAAGGCCTCTCCCACCCTCCTCTACCTCCCCCTCTTCCCCTTCTTCCTCCTCAGTCTCCCCAGCATCGATCAGCTCCGAGCTCGGCCTCTAGACACACCCCTTCTGCTCCCTCCTTGCGTGATCATTGGCTGGCCACAGTGTCACATCATCATCATCATCGCTATCATCACCCTGGGAAGAGCTGAGCAGAGCAGAGAGGAGAGGAGAGGTAGAGAGACAGAAGGATGAAGGAAGGAGAGCAAGAGAGATGGGTGGTGTTGAATAGAGATGGGATGAACGAGGACTGACAGGGAGAAGAAGGCAGTGAGGAGACAGAGATACAGAGAGGGAGAGAAGGGGGAGGAGGAAGTCAGGGGCAGCCAATCAGAGCAAGGCATGACATCATCAGCTCATCTGCCTGTGGCATTTTCTGTCAGTTAAAGCTAATAAGCACTGTGAGAGTGCCTGTGTTATGTGTTACAGAAAAATAAGATTACACTGTTAACAGTCATCACATGGAGAGATGTGACAAACCAGTCAGTTAATCAGTCAACCAAAAATGCTGCCTGCAAACCAGCAATTAAACCACAACTTACAAGGCATTCAGCCAGATAACAGAGCAGTTAACAAACAAAGCACTGTCAGTCAGTCAGTCAGTCAGTCAGTCAACCATCCATTATTTGGAAATTTATTGAACAACCCAGTCATTCAGCAGCAGCAGCAGCAGCAGCAGCAGCAGCAGCAGCTAACAAACACGTCAATAAACCTCATCAGCCAGTCAGCAAACTAGTCAGGCAAAAGGTCATCCAGTGAATCAATCAGTTAGTCTGTCATCGATTTCTATTGGCTAACATTCCAGTCCGTGAGTCAGTCAGTCAACCTGCAAACCAGTCAGTAAAACCATCAGATCTTTAACTCACTGAACCAACAAACCAGTCAGTCTTTAGGTCGGCCAAGAAACCAGTAATTTAGCCATTCAGCCAACTAACCAGTTATTCAACCAGCAGCTAAAAAACAAGTCAGCCATTCACTCAATCAAAACGAGCCCTACCAGATACAAAGATCACCCAAGCAAAATATAGCATTATATCATATAAGCAAATATTCCAGTCCACCATTCAGTTCAGTTAATCAACCAACCAGCCAGGAAACTAGTCAGTGAAAGGATTAGTCAGATAGTTGGTCAGTTAGTTAGTCTTTCAGTCACCAGTCAGCCAACAGTTAATCAACAGTTATTCAGCTTGGCAGTTAGTCAGTCAACCAGGTAGATATATTAGCTAGCATTCCAAACAGTCAGTCAGTCAGTCCACCAGCCATTTAGCACCAAACAGTCAGCCAATTAAACAAACCTACCACCCAGTGAACCAACAACCATTTCAGTAACTTTGTCTTGTCAGCCAGCAAACCAGCCATTAACAAACCAGTCAGCCAACAATACAGTCAAAACTTTCATTAAACCAGCCAGTAATCTCACGTCCTCCAGCCTGTTTGTTGTAGCATTTATTCATTTACCTTCCAACCTAAATGTCGTCAGGTAGGCTATGGGCCGGACTGAACAACTTCTGTTATGATATTATATTGTTATAAACACATGATAAAACAAACACACCAAAACATTCTGACCAGGACTCAGGACTATTATAACAGTAAGATAACCAGCTGATCCCTGTGTGAGAGAACTCGTATAATCAACACCACTATGGAAATAGAGATCAGTGTTTGTCAGAATGCTGTGGAAAACAGCCTCACATTTTATTCTATCGCTGGCTGTCCTTCATGCTGTACATTATATCATGAAACTGGTGAGATTGAGCTAATTTCCTAGAGAGCCTTGGCTGTCTCCTGTGACCACCTCCACAGTGTACACTGGAGGAAACAATGAAGGGGGGAGTTTCTGAAATGTGTCATCTCAAAGCGGTCGCCAAAAGGTGAAAAACAAACCCACAATAAGAAGGCAGCAAGACAAAGGCAGGAACTGCATGTGCGTTGATTATGTATTATGTAAAGTCAAAGGCAGATATCCCAGAAAGCCTGCAAGGGTGAATATGGGCTTGCTTGTTACGCAAACTGGAGTAGGTCACAAATGCTCTGTGTCACTACCAGTGAGCTCCTCCTCCCTGTATGTATCAATCCTTTCATAGCTAATGAGGTAACGCCTCACCTTCATTGGTGATGGAACCTCAGGAACTTTATTCTGTGAGAAAGAGGGCTGGAAAATAAATGTGAAAATGCTGTGTAAGAGCAAAGCACAGTTTTCAAGCAGTCAGGCCCACATCTTTTCCTCACATTTGTCTGTTCAAGAGTTCAAGATCACTAAAGTCATGGAAATCAAATCTCAAGTGAAACCGGTTTAACTCCATTCCCACCATGGATTTGATTTCCTTCCAGGTGGAGCGAGGGTTTATCCTCCACCTTCTTTTTAAACTGCATTTTAGCCAGTTTTATTTCATTTTTCAACTTGTGAATATCTCTTCATTGGTGAATGTCACTCTGGTGGAAAACTAGCTGTTTCTGATTGAGGATATTACTAACCCAGAACTTATTATTTGGTTACGATGTAATTTTTTTGTGGGAATAATCCATTTGCTCTGAGAAAGCAATGTAACTCCTCACAGTGAAAGTCAGTTCATCTAAGTCAGTAGAGTCTTAAGAGTCTTTAGAGGTTTCTTAAGACTGCAAGTGTTAAAAGAAAATAAAGTGCTGTATTTCTGATGGACAATAAAGATTCACCTGTGTGAAGTCTGGGATTGGTGTATCGTCAAAGGGAGGGGTGTTTTGTAACTAGCACGCACTTCTGGCTTTTAAACCTTCCTTGTGTGTTATTGTTATTACAGTTTTGTTATTTTTATTGTTCGTTATTTAAAATGTATTGTAAATTGTTTTGGACTATCTGTTCATGAATTGCTTTTATTTTATTTTTTTTATGTACATTCAGGAGACTTCTATCTCAATGGGATAAGATGCACCTGAATAAATAAGAAGGTAAATAAATGAACAAAATTCATGAATTTTTCCTTTCTTAAGGTGATGTGGCTCCATCAGGTTAAACCACTGTAATACAACCAAGTACGAATGTATTGAAATTATAGAGTTAAATTTTGGCAAAATTGAGTAGGGACTGCTTTTCTGATTTACATGAATTCATAATACAATTTGAATGTGTTATGCTGGAGTGGAAATGTAGCACGAACAGAAAGAAAACACACCCTGAACTCCCATTTCAATCACAATTCCTTCGGCAATTTTAATGAAAATAAACTCTTTTTGTACAATACAAAACAAATAAATATCCATGTAGCCAACAGCTCGCAGACAGACCTCCGGCCCTGTGGGGCATCATACTGTTGTTAGTTGGAATGTGCAGTAAAACACAAGCATCTGATTAGGGCTTGTGTTGTGTTCAGGGTAAGTGGGAAGTGTGAGCTTTTCTGACCTGTGGTTAGGCAAGTGTAGAGGAAGAGGCTGGACTGATTTGTCCTTTCACCTTCTTGTTTTCAAACCTCACAGCTCCCACTTGTCCTGAACACCAACAGTAAGACACGTCCCACTGGCTACGAGGTTTGCCTTTAAAAATCTATGATCCCTCTTTGGGGAAACTTTGACCCATCCAGGCAGCAATGAGGGGGTTTCACAAAGTCAGGCTGTTACTATGGCTTACTGATTACTTTCCACTGAGAGTTAAAGTTGGATTAAAAAGAATTGCATTTAAACATATAAAATCACATTTGTATCTTTTTTTTAGTGTCCAGTTTTGGTTTGAAGGGCATCAAAAACTGATGTTAAAACATGATGATCACACCTGAAAAGAAAAATATGTGGTTCCTCCAGAAATAACCTTATGTGGTTGATATGATTCCATGTTTTGAACCTCAGTGAAAAACCCATTAACAAATGTACATCTTTCTTTTTGTAAAGGATAAAAATTCAGTATAAACTACTTTCACCCAATTTTATGACAAAATATGAAATATTTTATTTGTCAACATTATAATTTACTGCTAACAAGAGTGAATCTGTAGAATCTTGTGCATGTTATTGCTGAAACTAATAGTCAATTAATCAATTAGTTGGTTGACAGAGAATTAATCTGCTGATTTTGATAATTCGGGTGATTTTTCAAGCAAAAATAGGAAAACATTTGCTTTCCTGAAGTGAGGATTTACTGCTTCTCTTTTTATGACAGTAAACTGAATATCTTTGCCCCAGACTGTTGTATGGTGCTTAGTGACCCTGAGAAATGATAATGGCCAGATTTCACTATTTTGTGAAATGTTACTGAATAATTGTTAGTAAATACATTTTTTAATAATTGGCAGTTTGCGAGAATATGAAAATATTTAATTTGCAGCCCTAGTAAATTTACCATGTACAGAATTTCCTGCATCTACCGCCCTCTAGTGGATGCTTCCAGTAAGAAACTTCCAGGCAGAAACAAGGTACAAGCCTTTATGAAACCCCCTAAATCACACCATTAGTAAACAGACAGGTTATGGTTTTTACATGTTTTATCACAAACTCTGTTACACGTATGGGGAGAACAACACGTGAGTTTTTCTCTACATTCTTTCCACACAAGCAGCATTTTCAATTGCCAGAGAAAAATATGGCAAATGCAAAAAAAACAACTTTTTTTTGGTCTCGCAGACTTACCTTCATTATCCCCTGTGCCACAGCTACAGTGCCTATTATAATTCATTTGTCTTATTAAATTTACATGATTTCAATTAGCAATCTGCTATACCTTTAGAGATGTGTGACCCTCCAAAACAGACAGGGTATTTATGATTTAGGGTGGACTACAAAAAAAAAGTTCCCTAATTCACTTCATCGCTGCTGCTAGCAAAAAGACATTTTCCAAAACATTCACATCGGGCATTTACATATTAACATGTAGCTTTCTGTTCGTTTTAATGTGGTAAAGTCAGAACATGAAGAGAAATACCCTCCATCTCCCTGGAGCTAGACATAAACAAGAGCATTCTCCATCACTGTTCTCAATATAAATTATTGTCTCCTAAAGCAGGCCCAAAATGAACACAACTGTACAGTGAGGGGAACTACAACATAAAATGATGATTTAATACAGTTCACTGAAGGTCAGTAAATCTGTCTGAAGCTCTAGCAGTGCTCCTGCCTGCCTCTAAGTAAGAACCATAGTCAGGTTTTGGCCTGGACAGGACCCAGGATCTGTTTCTGACCCTCACTCTGGGACTCTGTTATTAACCCACCACTTATTAAATCCCACAGACTCCTACTATACAAAATCATTACAGCAATATGCCAAAATACACTGCTTTATCAAATGACTTTATGAGTCAGTTTTCCTTCCCAGATCGTAGAACAGAGCGCAGAGCGAGTCTGCTGTACAGACAGGAGACAGTGTGACGTTCAGACTCCTGCACTACCTTTTTCTAAGAAGAGGACAGTTGTAGAAGCGGCAGGACAAGCGGAGGTGCTACTGCGGACAGCCACACTATGTCGTCTGGGTTCAACTTGGATATGTATATAAAGATTTGCAGTACATTATGTTGCTCCTTATTAGCTGTGTGTGTGTCAGAGATGGAACTGTACAAGAGAAGATTACTCATCACTCATCTTGAGAACTTTAGGATTATAACCTTCATTTCCTCAAATAAGAATTATTTGCTTAATCATTTACAGTCACTGTGGACTGGTTCTGTTCTAACATGTCATTTCCATGAGCTTATTTAATTGCTTGTCCAGACAATATTTTCTTTTGACTGGAGTAAATGTGAGTAAGATGCTTTTGTACTGCTTCCACTTGTGTTGTATATATGCTTATGCATGTACAGTATGTATGTTGTCCGCATGTTCATGTCACTGTTCCTTGTATGTCGTTATGTGTCCAGTTGTCCAGCGTGGATGTGAGACACCTGAAAGAGACACCAGAGCAGAAAACACTGTGTTAGCCTCTAACACAGAACCAGCTCTGATAATCCAGCAATTACACTACATGTCATTTATCAGGCAATGCACCAAACTCATCCCTCACACTGAACTCTCACGTGTGACTGAGATTTTTGTTGAGATACTTAGGAGCTGTAGCCTTTTTATTTGCTGACTTAACGCCTGGTCACAACAGAAAATGCAACCTGCGGGGCTTGTTGGTGAGCCACTACTGTATGTACAGTATTGTGAGCTATCTGCTCACTTATACCATGCTTGCCCGTCAAGCTAGTTTGTAGACTGCCAGTTAGCTAGCTTTTTAAATGGTTTCAGTTATATAGACATATAAAAAAAAAAGCTAGCAAGCACACTATCTATTTTCATATTCTCAAAGATGTGGATGCTACACAGCAGAATATTCCTCTTGTAACCACGGTGATAAGATGGCGTTCACAGTGAATCCTCGGGAGAAATTAATGCTTTCAAGAGGACAAAACTCTTAAATTTCCTCCTTGGTGAATATCAAGGAAGAGAGAGCTGTACAATTGACACAGTAAACGCCATGTTGGTGAAATTTTATGGATGATACTCTGATGTCCCGTTCCCATGAAGGCAGCATGGAGCTGACAGAAACACTGAAGTAAATAGTCGTTGCTCGGGAAACAATTAACCTAGTGACATTGGTATAAACTGGTTTTTATGTTGCAGACCACAGAGTTTCAACTCTTCAATCATGAATCTTTGGTGTAAAGTCACCTTAAGCCTTTTTTTTAGCAGCCAGCAACAGTTTAGTATCAGCTTCTCCAGAAACCAGTAACCCCACTAAAATGAGTTTATATTATCAGGTACTGTATGTCCAAAGAAATACCTTAAACCTGGCAATGTTGCCATAGTAACAATCACACCCTATAGAAAATGTTTTGTACATCATTTCTCCTTCTACACACACAATAAAGATGCTGTATATTGTACCTTGTATCACTGCTGAAGTCCTGCTAGTTTTTCAGAAGTCTCCTCTTCCATTCTCTCCTCATCCGGCTCGACATCTTCCTCCATCCTCTTATCCCCTCCTGTGTCGTCCCTCTCCTCTTCCTCCGCTCTTCTCTCTCCCTCCCTGCCTGATGGAGTGCAGATCTGTCGCCCTCGCTGCCTCTGGCTGCGACGCACTTTGCGGGCGAGGCTTTTCCTCTTCGGGAAAGTCTGAGCCAGGGTCAAAACTGGACTGGAGGATGAGGACAAGGTGGGACATGAGGAGGATGGAGAGGAGGGTTTTGACCTTGACAGAGAGCCCTGGATTGGTGTTGAAGCTAGGGATGGAGAGGCTGCTAGGGACAGGGGGTGGTTGGCAGATGTAGATGTTACAGCTGCAGAGGCCTGTGTGTGTGAAAAGGTGCAGGGTGTCTGGAATGGGCGACAGTTCAGTGTGTCCTCCAGGTCTGGATGTAGGGCAAAGGTGGAGGATGCACAGACTGTGGACGAATCAGGAGCTGTAGAGCAGCCAGCTGCTTCATTGTCCACAGGATCTCTGGGAGGAGAGTCTAAGGAAACATGAGAAATAACAAACACATGTTGTGTAGTTTGACTGTGACACATGAGCCTCAGTAATAATTATGGGACATTTTCTAGATCCTTGATGGGAAAATACGAGTCTCGCTTTTGCGTTTCCTCCTACCAGGGCCACTGCTGGTCTGGGACTCATCGGTCATTGGTGGCTCTGCCTCTTCCTGAATCGTTGGTACTGATGCCAGTAAACCTGACACACACACACACACACGCACACACACACATACACACACACGCACGCGCGTGCACACACACGCACACAAACACACACAAACACACATAAATTCACTGTGATATAATTCTACCTACCATGGTATCTATACAAAAGTGCTACATTGACTTCAAGTCCTAAAACCACAAATCTGTGAAAAAAAAAATTACAAAAAAATATCTCCCTCTCACCCCCACGTGGGGGGTGGCGGTGTGTGTCTTCGTCAAGTTTAGGTCCTGGGAGTTTGAGGGTTCTGCGCAGTATCTTAGACTACATCCACACTACTACGTTTTCATTTTGAAAAGCATCTCTTTTGCTACGTTTTGGCCTCCCGTCCACACTGCTCCGACGTTTTTGAGAACAGAAAACTGGACTTATGGAAACGCTGCTGACCCTGTTTGAGTTTGAAAACTCCGGGGGTTGTTGTTGTTTGGACGGGCGAAAACAGAGACCTGTGGAAACAATGACACTGACACCTATGGTCTCTCCCTGATTGGGTCTGATTAGCCTCGACTACTGGTGGTGAATACAACATGGATAATGAAATACGAGTGTTACTGACCTTGTTGTCTTTGCTAGCGGCTGTTGAGGAATTAAATTCTGCATTTTAACGCTACAACTGTCTTTGCTGTTGCTCTTTTGTTGTATTCTTTGCAAATTATCAACTGCAGAGGAGACAATCTGCTTCAACATTTAACATAACTGATCACAGGGAAAGTCAGAGATCACAGAGGACTGTCTTCTTAAGGCCAGGAACACAATGGTTGCATGGCGTGTCCGTGGCGGCTGCGTGGCACGATCTACAGATCCTGTGTTTCACCCAACATATCAGCAACATTACATAACACTGACACCTTCTGGCGTGAGCTGCAGCAGTTCAGCAATGCGTAACAACGCAGGCAGAGTGGTCATGCCGTAACTCCAAGCAGAAGCACCTTCCATGTTTTCAATGGATTACATCCGCCTGTGTTTTCTCCTGCTCAGACAAACTCATCAGCAGAGGATCACAGGCTTCAGACCTCACCACAATTCAGGAGAGAGAACAAAACTTGCCGCACATCAGTAAGATGAGTAGCTAATGTTTGTATAGTAAGGAGAATGGCTCACTGGTCCTTCTGTGGTTGTACTGTCTCTGTTTGACCATTAGAAAGATAAACTATTCTAGCTGATCCAAATCAAACTGTTCATGAAAGTTTGCTGTGTTGCCTATGCCCCTTTAAAACAATGGTAGATTTGGTGATAACAGTAACAGAAATGTGTTGTCAGTTGACTTACTGAGTCCTCTGTAATGGGAGAGTTGCTGGTAAACTTGTTTCATCCTTTCAATGTTGAGCCTGCTGCCCTCTGCGTGGTTGATCATGGGTTTGGGATAATCCACTCCCACCACACAGTTGGCTGCCTTCTGGACCGGCTCTGGGGCGTTCCATGGCTCGTAGATGTACCGGTTCGGGTAGTCCTTTAAGATGGGGATGTAACGCCTGCAGGAAATTTCAAAAGAAAATCATTTGAACTTCCTTTCTGCTGACACTTCAAAGCAGATCCAGTTGTTTTATTGCTGAGCATACAGCTTAATAACATGGAGGGAACAAAAAAAGAGTAATATTAAGTAACGTGGTGGGAGATACTGAAGGAGCACCAGTTTAAAGTCTACCTAATGTAGTCTCCTGATGGGTCAGTTCTCCTTCCAAAGCCGACAGGACAATAGCAGTGGAAGAACTGCTGGAAGAAGGCACTGCAGGACAGCCACATCCAGCTGCCAGCGTTTACACTCCAGTCTGCATCCAGCAGCAGCTCCTCAAACACCTGCAGGGACACACAGATAAAACAATCTACATCATGTAGATCATGTACATCACTGCTGACAGGTGTTCTCCATCGGTCAAGACACCAGGTCCATGTTTGAGACTAAACAAAAAAAACTGGTCCGTCATACCTTCATGCCGCTCTCCCAGCTGATCCACAGGTCTCCCCTAGTGAGGAAACAGGCCACAGCGTGTCGCGCTAAGTGGTGGATCCAGCCCTCCTGTCTCAGCTGGGTCATGATGGCGTCAATCCAGGGAAAACCGGTCCGACCCTCCGCCCACTTGGCCAGTGCTTCTGGATTCTGGTCCCATGGGATCTGGACACAAATACATGACATGGGAGAGTGATATCAACTATATACTCTTCTTTCTCTCCACAGGAGACACATTCTTTTTCTATCTCTACCTCTATCTCATTCTCTATCTCTATCTCTAACTCTCAACAATCAGCCCTTACATGTACATGATGTGGGCACTTGTGCTAGTTGATACACTGCACAGGTTTTCATTCAGCTGTCACCTGAACAATTTCAATAATCAGTGACTGAATTCCACACTTCTGTGAGTTTTCTTTTACCAATGCATGAGTAGCATCATCGTAATCACTAATCACTATTCTTTTCAATAGGTTTGAGGGGGCAGTATGTGTCCTGTTGTCTCAGCTGTCTTCTCAGAATTGAGAAAAGTGTTCATGTCTGCACAGTTTACTCAAAAGATCAACGGTCTGTGTCTGAATGGCACAAGTGTGAATTTAAAAGGGTAGACAAGAGGCCTCGATATTATCATGTAGCAAAGACTAACTGTAGAATAGTGTTGACAGACAGTAGACACACACTTTTGTATGTGTTGTATGTAGAGTATTTACACTTCAAACTCAGTTAACAGATGAACCACATATGTATAAGACAGTTGCTGGCCACAGCACTGACAATGTTATGAGCAGAAATAATGGTCGGTTCATAAGTTTCCTCTTTGTTGAGTGTGAACTTCTTCTTTTGGGCAGAGTAGTGTGAAGACCCACCTGGACACAGATGGGGTTCCCCTCCATGCGGTCAAAGTTTGGGTTGTTGGTGGCAGCTGTGTAGAAAAACTCCCTCCATAACAACTGGCCGAACAGGGACAGAGGAGGACTGCAGCGCTTACGGAGCTGATGGAGAGAGCGAGAGCGAGGACGGTCAAAGAGAGCAGTGAATTATCAAAGCTGTCAGAGAACAGAGGAAACAGCAGTGGGTGTTTGTATGGCTGATATGTCTGATTGTACCTTCATGTACAGCTCTCTGAGGTTGTAGTACAGAACCCTACAGGACAGACAGCCAAAGCGCAGGTAGGGGCTGAGGCCGGTAGGACTGGCATACAGAGAGCATGTGTTGACCCGAGGGTGCTCAAGGTTGGCCACCCACACCTATACACAAAGACACAGTGAGGATGTTCAAGTGATCATCTGAGATATCATGTCATTTTTCCCAATTAGAATGTTGTTGATTATATATCTTTACTCAGGAATATTAAATGACCTTAAATTCTCAAATAGTTGCCTTTGATTTGATTTTTGTTATTTGCACACATAAAATATAAAATATATTTCATATCTTTTTATAAAATGGATGTGCAGGTGAGGTAAGAAACTAGGGCTTATGTTAAACCTCACCTCAACGTAATTTTGATAATTCAAAATGAAAAAAAAGAAAGAAAACTAATTAAATTATAATCATAATATAGTAATAATGATAGTGATAAAAAAAAATTGAAAACAAACAAGTCAAAAGAAACATCAAAGACAACACAATATACACATTAAAAGAGATATAAATATTTAAATTAATCCATCAACCAGAAATACAAAGAAAATGAAATACAAAAACAAACACACAATTAGTTTAGGAATTTTCAGGTACAGAAATATTGTTGGAAAGATTCTGGTTGATTTCTGTTCCGTAAACTCACCCTGTGAATAAAAAATACATTATAGGGCGTTTATATTAAAAATGCAGAAGCAGATGGCTCCTTGGACTTTGAAAAGGTGGCTAACAAATTAATTTACCACAACTGCAGACTGGCCTTCAATTGAAATTTTTATTATAATTTCTTTATAAAATTTTTATTTTTATAATAGAGACAAGCTTTTTCCCCATTCCCAATTTAAGACCATCTTATATTTTATTAAGAAGCCTCTCTGTTTTAATTTGCTGTTTATGTTGTTTGCTGTTAATGCAAAAGCAACAGTTTACCAATGTTGACCTGATGTCTTGATGAATTCCCGTTGATTTAACTTTTCAACAAGAACTTTGAGTCAGATTCAAATCTATCTTCAAAATAGAGGAGATGTATCATCCTGTGACAGCATGAATGACAACAAGCTTGTGTGCCAACAACTCAAACTGAAACAAAACCAGTGAATAAGGTTGTAACCATAGTAGTGGACCGACCGATTTAGTATTAAACAATGAAAGCAAATTTGAAATATTATGGATTGGACCAGTAACATCAGCTTCTGCTTTACCTTCTTATCCAGGTGTTTGTTGAGTCTGTCCAAGGCCTCTGATTCGCCTCCCCGCCACACAGCTTGAGGTAAACCCTCCGTCCTGAAACCTGGACACACATTTACACACAGAGACGAGGTTAAAAACAAAGCAGCTACAACTTAATGAATCAAAGCCAAGTGCCAACTGTTCTAAGTGAGTAAGTAAAGTTTATTCAAATTGCATTTTTGCTTCACAGAGCCAAAAACTCTTAAGATCAGTCGACATACATACAAACACACAACACAGAGATACAATAACGCATCCAATAAAATACATAGGAAAGCTGAGCCATATACTGAGCCATAAACAACTCAAATAATGTGGTATTTTAATGTGACTATTAAAAACTGTATGTCTAATAAGATTTGACTAAGGACAGTTGTGTGCTTCAACAGATAAATACAGTAATTGAATGACTGAAATGTAATCATGAATTTGATCTTCATACAGAAGAGACACTAGAACTTCAGTTAATCTGGTGATATACACAGACAGTGTGTTAGGCCACAAGTACTCAGTTACACACAGTATCACAGAATTAACTGTCAAATCAAATCAAACCAAACCAAGCCTAATAAATCTAATCACATCCTCTCTCTTAACTGACCTCAGTACACCCAGAGAACAACACAATGTAAAGCTACAGTGCTCATCAGCATCAAGAGTGCTACAGCTGTCATGTTCATCCATAGAAATGTAACGATGTGTACCTAGTTCTTCCAGTGAAGGTATACTGTAGAGCTGGTCGTGGTTGTCGGCTATTTTAGTGTGACATTTTTCCATCTGCTGCTGGGTGATAGGAAGCAGAGGTCTCCTAGGCAACTCCAGTCGGCTCACAATGGTCTGAAACCGCTTAAAGGTCAGCGGAGGACTGTTGTTGTTCATCTCTATTATCCTGTGATCAATACACAAAAGACAGAAAGGTTAAGGTTAGAATTACTGTATATACAGCAGAACTTATGTAACAGGTCCTGTCAGTGACGAAGCTCTGTTGAAATATCCTAAGCACATGTACAAAATTTATAAAATATAATTATATAAAAGGTAAAAGTTGGACTTAATTAAGTCTTTTCTAGATTTCTGTCTACATCAGCTTTAAATATAATGAATTTTTGCCCAGCTGTGAGTGCTTCTGACCTGATAGTGGTGCTAAGTTCAGGGTTTATTAGGGGTTAACAGATCATTAGAACCTATACTCTGAGAACTGTGAATATTTACAGCAAAATTCATGATAAACTGGCCGGTAGGTGTTGTGATATTCCTCGACTAACAGGGTGGAATGAAGGGAAAACAGACAGACCAAGAGCCCACATCCAGCTGTACCCTGCTGTGCTCGACTGTAGCACAGTTTAAACAGCTGAAATGCATTTAAGAGTAACCGAAAAACACTTTTACCCAAAACCATCACTGAACTATTCTGTCATCAGTCTTTAGTAAAATAGGCCTCTTTTGTATTTCAGCCTCAATGATTGCTTCTCAGGTTGTTTTGTCTGTGCAGCTGAGAGTGAAGCTTTGTATTTATAGTTTCTGTCTTATACAACTTGTCTATATCTGTGAAGTCGCTGTGGATCTGTGGTTGGTGGATTTGCAGCCGGGGCTGCTTCCTATTGGTTGGTTTACTGTGACTACTAGCACAGTAAGCTGAGCACATGTTTACAACTACACCCTGCAGCTGAGCGTGCACACGCCCAAAGCTTAACTCCCTCCTGCCACTCGACACAGTATTCTTACGCACACGGGCCATTAATGCTCTGTTTCATTACATAATACAGTGCTGTAACACTGTGTTGGTCTGAATGCTCTCCATGTAGAAGGCAAAACCCAACAAGGCTTGAATGTGGAGAGACTCCCTCCACTCTGACTCATTCTGCCACCTGGTCCCAGCACAGGCACAGGGGTGTGACCTGCAGTAATATGAGAAGACCCCCGGAGGTCTCTGCTGCATGTGATGCAAATAAAATAAAAACACTCTTTAGTGCTTTATTAAATCATTTTGCTTAAAACCTAATTTCAACAGTTCTCGATCTTAAGGGCTTGTGTCATTGTTTTTGCAGGTTTTAGACCATTCACTCCAAATCAGATTATTCATAACTGATTTCAGATGATAGAAATACAATTTGATTAAAAAATACTCACATACTGAGACAGCTAGAACAGCTGAGTAACAGCAGAAGTAAGGGTGTGGCAATATACCGGTACTGACGATAACCATATTTAAAAAGTGAAATATTGATATTGTGTTAATAACACATGGCAATATTGTGTTGGCATCTTGTTGCCTTTTCACTGTTCATTAAGTGTAATTGTTCTTTTTGTACACTTTTGTACAGTTGTAGTTACAGCCTCTCACCACCTCCCTACAATTGGCTTTGAGTCTAATTAATCTGTGAAAAAGAGACAAAATAGACAATAAACGACAATAAAGTTAAAGATAGAAGAAGATACATTTGACTGATAGCATTATTATTTCTTTTTTTCCAGATTGTCTACAGATATCGCGATAATATCGTTATTGTGAATTCTTTTGGCCATGGTGAAAATCTGATATTGTGACAGCCCTGAGCAGAAGTTGGGGCTCAACACTCCAATAAGGGCAACTGCAGGGGGTGGCAGGGAGATATCCCCAACTGCCTACTGCCCGCTCACTGGGAGATGTACTGGTAGGTGGCGAAACATCAGTTAATGGTGGTTCCAGCTGTATAGCACATGATTTCTAGTTAAGGAGCTAAAACCTCCAAACACACTGGTATGGGCCTATACAGTGTAAGATCTGTGTATATGCAGGTGTGACAGATGTCAGTGTCTATGTCGACCAAACACAATGAAAAATAAGAGTGTATGTGCTACTAACCTATCCAGGTTGTAGAGGGTGTGTGAGTTCCTGACAATCGTCTCCACTCCAAACTCTTGGGCCATCTTGATAATGGCCCCATCCCTCTCCTTCCCATAAGGCTCTGGGTCATACTCAAATGTTAACCTGGTCACTTTCCACTCCTGCAGCAAAGCAGAGAAAGAAAAACAGACACAGAGCAAATTAATATTAATGAGAGAAGACAAAGAATTTGACAAGAGCAAGGCAAGAGCAGACTGTGCAGCAGGGCTGAGAGCTACAACTATGTTCAAACCAAACATGGAACAACACAGACTGTGTTGGGATTCAACATGGTTCTCAGCACGTGTTTTCTGTAATCCAGTTCATCAAGGTGCACCTTTGGACATTAAAACCAGGCTGCAGTTTGTACAATACATCCATTGAAGAAGCAGTTTTAAACACAGTAACTTTGGACGGTTTGGGTTGTTTTCTCACCTGTAGTTTGGTTCAGTTGGTCCAAACCAAGTAAAATAAAAAGATATTTTGATGTCTTTTAGTTCTGCACTATGGTAAAATGAATTCAAATAATAGCACATCAGCTTAAAAACTCAATAAAAAGTGTAGCTTCAGTTTCCCCTTTTCTTCTTTTTTTGTTCACTGTTTCACATCTCAACTGTTCATAACCATTTTTACAATAAATGATCTCAACACATCTTAACAATAGAACAGCGTTAACAACTCCTTTTCTCTTTCTTTCCGTCTTATATCCCACTCATTTCTCCAACTGTTGCCTCTCGTGTATATAAAAAGCTCTGGCCTCGTCTCTCCCCTCTGTGTGTATCTCACGCACTGACTCGAGCTGCAGTGATTGGCTGAGTTACCGGTGCTTCTAAGGCTAGAGAGGCTGCGCCGGTTAAAATGGAAACGCTCCGTCAAAATGTAATAATTCTCAATAATTTATAGCTTTTAGGTCTGGTTCCAGTTGAGATGGCGTCTGGGTCCACCTATTAGTGACCTCTAGACTATGACTATGAACTTTGACTGGGCTGCCTCATTTTTTTCAAATCACAAAAAAAACTGCTTCCACTGGGAACAAGACCAAGATATTCCTTTTCAAGCTGCCTTGCCACACCAGCCCAAACAAACAAACCTAACTGGGCACACACACCAAAGTTTGTTTGCATGAAAACAACCTAAGAGTAAGAACTTCGGTAAAAAGTATTTTCTAAAGGCTCATAATGAAGGCTGGGAGAAAGATGTTGTGACAGTATCCTCATCATCATTATCTGCTCTAATTCATTACCTGCCAAGACAGTATGACTGATATTGTTTTTTCCTGGTGTGTGTGTATGTCATCATGGCAAAATGAGGCCCTGGAGACAGCTACTGTAGTGGGAACTACAACAGAGGTGGTTTTGAGAACTTTGGCAGGTGTTTATATGTCTGTCTGTCTGTCTGTGGACAGATTTTGTCAATATAATAGCATCACAACTGTGCAAGATACAGTCATGAAACCTTATATATGTGTAGTTGATATCAAAGTGAAGACGGCGTTTGAAGATGGGTGTGGTGTAGTTTAGCATGAAAGGACCACAGGCAGTTGAAAGTCAAACACATCCCAAGAAAACACACACAAGATCAGGTCATTCACATTTTCATTCCAATCAAACTCTGCAGTAGCACAATTAACTGTCTGATATGATGTGTAAAATGGCAGAGCTGTTGTTGTTGACTGTCTGTTTGGTCGAAAGGAAAACCTGCAGGCTCTTGGGTTTCCATAGCATTTGATGTAAAATTAGCCGTGCATTATGTAACGGCTGCGGCTGTATAGAGGTGGAGAGCGCCTGATTTGCTCCTCCCACCCTGGAACTAAATCCTCCCGGGAATCTCCTCATAAATATTAACATAGTCTGCAGCTGCTTTAATATGAATCGGTGCTTTAAGATCATGTACAGCACGACCATCTGTGAAGTGTTAACTGTATTTGGTGTAACTGGCCTGAAAATCAATGCAACTGATGCTGCTCAGTCATAAAAACAAAAATAAAGATGTCTCTTGACTTGACTACAGTGATTATCACTCGCTAATGTCAATTAAAAAAAAAGGACAGTGTTCATTTCATCACTGTTACTGCATGTGTGGATACAGGTACAATAAAGTCCATTTCTGAACACATAAATAATTGTTCTGTGAACCACCTGAACAACAGAAAAAGACAAATCTCTTCTTCATGTACACCTCCACCAACCAGTGAAGTTGCAGGAAATATGATCACAATTTCCTGTTCCTGAGTTACAGCATTGAATAATGACCAGAGGTGTTTTGTAGAACATGTTGATGTCACAGTGAAGTTGACCATTGACTTATTGCATATAAAATGTCATCACTTCATTTTGTCTTTATAGATATGAGTTAAATTGTGTCATAATTAGTGAATGAATGTGTGAGTTATGGCCAAAAAGGTGTTTTGTGAGGTCACAGTGACCTTGAACTTTGACCTTGGACCACCAAATTCTAATCAGTTCATTCTTGAATCCAAATGAATGTTTGTGCCAAATTTGAAGAAGTTCCCTCAAAGCATTACCAAGATATCACATTCGCAACATAATGCCTCTGACCCTGCCTGTGTTACTATCACTATCTGGTCGTGGTCGGACGGACAGCTCTCTCTATGGTCATTTTTTGTGTTTAATAGTCAGGACTGGAGCATTAACTTCAGTTTACCGGTTCACTTATTTTCTTGAACTGTGGTCCATAGTAGATTTACATTGTTTCAGCCTCAAAACTAATGCCAACACAAACAGCTCCAACAACCTCAAACCGCTACATTAAAGATAATTACCTCAAATTACAGGCAACATGCTGATCCTGGCTGTGAGACGTTACTACACTGTTAGCCTACAGGCAGATGTTACATTGCTTCAACATGATTCAAAACAAACACACGAGTGACAAGTTTATATTGTTTCTACTGCCACAAGTCGTGAGGTGAGGGTGAGGTGGAAAGACATAACTTTTCATTTTACTGTTTAGTCGTCATGCATATGGCTGGTCTGAATACTGTGACTGCAAACACCTACCCCACAACATCAAAAGCCCCCCACTGAGTGAGCAGTAGCCTGGGCAGGGGAGACTATTCAAGCAATGCAACAGGCGGTTAGTGAGTTACCCAACATGCAGGGTTACAGACTAACTTTTCAACTGGTGTCATTGGTGCTGCCAACTTTCTCAGCTGGTCGCAGCCTATTTTTGTGACTCTTTCACTATGTTATAAGCAGTGCTGAACTTGAACACCATTTCATTTTCCTCCATTGAGCGATTACTCTCATCTAACCACTAATTTGTTAGAACTAAGTGTTTCGGGTGATGCATTGGTCCCTGCAGGTTTTGTGCTTCTTACTGCTGTTTTGCAACTTCAAAGTTTCAAACTTAAACTGTGTTGACCTAGTAACAAGTTTAGAGTTTCCTGCAATGGATGAACCATATTGCCTACAATGCAAGCACAGCATAGCATTCACTTCATACAGCAACAAGAGGTACTAGACTCAGTCGGTCTCTTGCTGCCTCCACCTCAACTGAGCCTGTGAAGAATAAAAACTACTACTTTCAACCACAATGGCTAACGCAGCACCAGAACAGCCTACTGATCATCATGCATTTGTACAAAATGTGACCACATGAGATTTTAACTCACTCTCTCAAAGAATTGTCGCAGTCTGGAGCCATGGTAAAAATATGTCCCACTAACTTTACTAACTGCATCATCTTCACACATGGCTAGTGGCTGGTAGGATTTAACGTAGCCATGTAACAAAAGGTAACAAGTGGCCATCTTTCAATACAGGGCTGGCAAATTAATGAAAGCAATTTGGATGCATCTGGTCATCAGGTCACTATTAGCAGTACTGTATCATTGTGATACAATCCCAGATGTGCTACACTAAGAGATGGTTTATGTAACTTAATGTTCCCAATGCTTCCGCTACATAAAACTGAGTCTGATGTTGGTTTACTTTGTAGCAACAGTAAAAGCTTTATATGAGTCACTGAAAACCACAAGTCCACAAGTCCAACCAAGTCATTTTACTGTATATTTCCTTTGCTACAGTGTATTGCACAATTGACTTTCATAAATTTGTGGTATGTTGTTCTATATGAAGTATTTATCATTCTGTTTTGTTTTGTGTTTGACACGGCTACCCTTAGTTTTGAATCAGTTTTATATGTGAGAAAGCAGGCTAGTATTTTTCTGCAGGGTTCATCTCCTTCCAAGCTTTAGCTCCACTGTTACTCATCTGTATCAACTGTCTCCATTTTATGTATTTTGTTGTCAAAGGAACTGAGCCTGATCCCCCACCCCCGACACACACAGCTGATGGTTTTTGTGCTTTATGAAATTCTTAACCAGGTATGGAGACATTTTAACAGTAGTCTATATTGTTAAGTGTGTTTAAAGGTTCATCAGTGAGGTCATAGTTATATTACAGAAAGCCTAATCAGTGTGACAGCTTTGTGATCATATCATATCATATTGTGGTAGTTCAGATAAATTGAACCTGAATCTTATATTGAGACTGTAAATTGCTGTTATGATAAGTGTGGGTCAACTTGCGACCAGGTGCAGTTTATATACTTTGTGATTAGAATTTCAGATTAGAGCAGATAACCTCAGGGAGCAACGCCTGATACCACACACACACACATCTTATGATTTTTGTGATGAAGGACGATAAAGCCTCCTGATTTTTTATTTGCCACACAACAAGGACATCTACTGTGGGAGTGTTACACATCAATTCACCATGGAGGTGGGCGATCTGATGATCTCATATCATGGCCAATCTTACTTGGCACATCATCTACTTCTCAGATGAATCGTACAGATCGTGTCATTAAAAGTTTCTATATTTAGATATTTAATTGTAAAAGTTCAATCATTGCTAATCAGCCTTTTGTTAACAGTTTAACAGCTAGCTCGCTAACTGTAGCTGGCGATGGCCGTTTTTGTTCTGCTCTGTAGATTCAGTGAGCTTGGTGTAGCGCCAAATGTACCAATTCTTCACCTGAGCAGAACAAGAACCACCTCAACAAAACTCAACTTTCTAATTAAAACACTTAATCTACCTATAGCACCTCATAAATAAATAACAGCGCTGACCAAACAAATACTCCACAAGAACTAAGCAAAAACTGTGATTGGTTGAGACACGGTTTGTAAACAGAAGACAAGCGAGCAGACATACATCCGAAAGAAGCGTCAAAATGGCAGAACGATCCGAATCACAACTTCCAGTCAGGATTGTCACAACAATCGGAAACAGAATGCAGATCATGATAAATCCAATTGATTACAATTCCATCCAAAAAGATCGTCATATAATCTTTTGGCAAGATCGCACCCCCCTATTACACAGTCACCCTCCTAGCACCAAACAGCAGACCTACACAGTTAGCAACGAACTGGTGTAGTGGAGCATTTAGCAGCTAAAGAGCCAGATAATCAAGGGTCAATATTGAACTTTCACAAGATTGCCAAAAACACAATGCAAGTAAACAAAGTAAACAACCAAATCAACTTATTAGATGATGATATGTCACTTTTTGTTCACAACTTTTTTCCGCTGGCCCCAAGTAGCAGGAAAAAAAAGTAGTTACTCCAGATTTTAATAAACCTGTATCAATTTTATTCCAACTCCTAAATTCCCCATAAAGTCCCGCAGAGTTCACCCAATTAAATGTATACATTTCAATACCACATAGAATTCAATGTAATACATGTTTCACTATCATACCAGCTATGGTGAAAACCATGCAGTTATAACTGAGCTGAAAATGGAAAATAGGAATTTTAGCCAGTTTTTATTCTCTTAACATGATTAATATTCCAGACTGGCTTAACATCAATAATAAAAGCAGGGTAAGATTCCTTAAACTACTCACACATTAGATGCTACTGGCAGGCAGGAGTCTATTTCACACACAGCTGTTTTTTTGAGTGAACACAGTAGTCAATAGTTTTCAGGCTTTGTTTCCAAAAGTCATACATCTGTATTATGTGGATCCTTCGGTCAGGAACCTTTGGTGTTTGTGTGGTTTAAGTTTCGAACTGTGACAGAGAGAAATTAGTACAGACCTTAAAGAGCCTTGGGAAAACATCAGTGGGCTGCCCTCTGATAACAAACAATCTTGAGTTGAGCTTCTTCAGACTGCTGTCCAGGTCCTCCAGAGCCTCCAGCAGAAACCTACACACACACACACACACAAAATATAGAAAAGTAATTAGTAAGAAAGATTACTTTCCCACAAGGCAGGAGGGCGCTCAACAGCAATAACATACAAAACCAATTCAGTACAGGACTAAAATGGTGTGGTGTTTTTATTGAAACTGAGCGACAGTAAAGGAATCCATGTTTTATTTTCCTATTTTAGCAAACAAATACTCTGATGTTCTTAACTACTGAACAGATTAAACTAATATTACTCAGCCATTATCTATGATTTTCTGTTTAATTTCATGCAAACCAGTAGTAAGTGGTCTACTGTAAGGATAGGGAGTCGTGTTCATAAGTGTATTTAATAAGGTCATATTTTTTTAATCGTCACCAAAGTAAACATGACAAGTAATCGTGATATCAATTTTAAGTGATACTGACCAGCCCTTGTATGAGCTAAAATCTTCTTATAACAGTTTATTTAACTTTATTACATCACTATATTAATGGCCTATGGTCTACGGACCTCTAAAGTGGGTTTCCTAAAGATAGATTTTTCATTAGCATGGCTTTAGGGCAGACCCAAGGGGTTTTACAGCAAAGATGCTGCTGAAATAAAACTCAGAAAGACTGACTGACAATTGTTTTTGTAAATATGACTAATGATATACATAGTTTAAATAAAAGACAATTTAAATAATTATAAAGTGTATGATTCAAGTTTTACCCATGGACATATGTTTAAAAACAAGTCAACAAGAATAAATCAAAAATAAATCTTTAAAATAAATAAAGAAGAATAAATCAAAAATATAAAATCACAATACATCTCAATCCAGTCTCAATACATATTGAATCAGCATCCAAGTATCATGATAATATTGAATATCAAATATAAGTATACCTTCGGGCCCTAATAAGCAGGGTCCAAACACATTGTTTTGACATGTATGGATTAAACAGCAGTTCACAACAGACAGTGGAGAGAAGCAGGAGAATGAAAACACTGCCTATCTCAAGCCAGATTCAATCCAGTGACCCTACAGTCACAGGGTGTATGTTTTAAAGGACAATCTACATGGAAAGTGTTTAAGGTGTGTTTTTGACATCTATCACTTGGAACAGATGACTTCCTTTCTGTCAAATGTATCAATTCACACTGACTGAAATATGCTTTCTCCCTGTAGACATTGTTGCTGTGTGGTGCTCTTTCTTTTTCTTTTTTTTTTTTTTTAAATCTGCTATGATATATATTTTTTTGCAGTAAGAGAACACATCTATTAACATTAGGTCAGCACAATAGACTGTACTGAGCTAGCACTGATGCTAGCTTACATCAGATTTTACTGTAGCTGACAGTCTAATGTCGAGTGCTGTGGGTTTTTAAGAGACAGTATCTCCCGTGTAGAGAAAACAAATAAGGATGCTTCACAGTGTTAAATATTAATCAAACAACACAGAGAGCAGTCTGAAAAAGTTCTGGGACTTCTAAGGGCTGTTACTGGGATCAGATGAGAATTGTTAGCTACTTCCTAAACACACAGTGCCTGAAAGGGTGTGCTTTATTTATTGTTCCCGTCCTTACTTAATTTATGGACTGACTCATTATTCAAGATGGTGTTTGCATCAGGCAAGGACGGACAATAACAACAACAACAACAACATTGATGATGGCAGTGCTTCCCCTACCTAATGTCTTACACTGTAAGTGAATGATTGAAATATCTTTTTTTACCGTACATGTTGCAATATAAGGCCCCTATAATTATTGAATTATGGAAAAAAAAAAAAGGTTGTCAAAATAATGTGTTAATTTCAAATCATTATTGATAGAAAAATAACATGTAAAAAAAAATTAAAGCTGATTAATCACACTCTATGTTTCCCCTTGACACCATCTGGACAATTCTGTGAGGGATGTCATCTACCACTGTCCGGTCTGTCCGGCTCTCTGGGGATGATGAAATTAACTATTGATTGACTTTGCAATTTCAGTTCAGATGATCGTTTTTGCATTTCATTTTCAAAAAATGTTAAAATGGTAATGATGTAACCCCCCCACAGCGTAACAGACACACTAGAGCTCCTCACTCTTGTCATCGTAATAAAAAAGTCAGAGTCAGCTGGACCTGCTCAGCCTCCTCATACCTGCCACAGAGCATAACCAGATGTTATCTGCAGTGCACCTGTGTGGCGGCATCTGCATTCGTTGTGTTTCTCCACTCATTTATTCAACTTTTTCCTTTAATATGACACCTGTCTGTTTATTATCCGTATTGGTGGATTCATTGTTTTTTTGCACAGTGTACGTTATCTTTACTATATGCACATAAGCTAGCACAGTAACGCGTTTGTTATAAAATTGACTAAGTCAACAATCCGTGTTTACCAATTACAACAATTAACATTGACCCTAATATTGCTACTATATGGACATTTTAAGGTTATGTAGTTTACCTACTGTGACCTACATGCATCAGATTTAACTTGGTCTTTTCAGCTTTGCATGCTACTGTTTAAATGTTTCTGGAGATATGCACCACATCTGACCACAGCGTCGCTTAGCTTGTCGGCGACAAAGGTGAACGAAACACAGCAAAACACTCCACATACTTCATGAATCCCAAATCATATACTACAACTTTACATTTACATAATTCATGTTGTTATTACCATGACCTTCTTTCAGTCTTTTCCACCAAACTGCAGCAGGGTAAGCTGAGCAGTAGTGACCAGAGTGGACCTCTTCTTTCTGTACTTTATGTAGCCTTGCCAGAAACGTTAACGTTAGCTTTACAGTTTGTGTGTAACAAACCAGTGGACAGTACCGACTCCATGAAATAAGCTCCTCTTCTAAGTGAGAACACTTTACAAACGACGATAACATTAAACTGTTTGTGCCATCCATGGCTGTTGGTATGTCATCCTCTCCATTTTAAGCTAGTGCTAGCTAACTGACGTGGAGAGGAGGCCCGGGCCTGAACTCACAGCGCAGCACAAGCGCTTTATGAGGTAATGAATCATACAAATGGCGACGTGATAAACTGTGTTCACATAACACGTAATGTTCAACCAACGTTTAGTGTAACTTAAACGTGCTACAAATGGAGTTAGCGTTAACTTACCTCCATCGGTTGATTCCCACGTTAGCGGCGCCAGCAAACCACGGGTCTAGGATATAAACACAGCGCACTGTATCTGCTCCATTGAGGGCCTCCTGCAACGCCGGATTATCGTGCAACCGCAGACATTTACGAAACCAGTGCACTGAATTCACCACCATTGTTACTTCTTATTCCATCGTTAGACAAAATTACAGGAGGACCAGTTGAAATGAAGCCAAAAATGCTGTAACAGTCCCGGGGACGGAGATTCCCAAGAAACTTTACTAGCTGTCAAAGGAAAGCCAACACCAAGGGGGCGTGGCCAATACAGAGTGGGAGTGGCTCAACTGGTCAGCTGTGGGATGGACCAAGATTGTTAGAAACTCAGTTATTGCACCGCCATGATCATAATACCTACAGGATGGAAAATATTCATAGTCATAGAAAGGTTCGCTACCAGAAGTGCATAAATGACTTTTTTAATTATATTTCCTTAAGTGGAAATTTAGAGTTATGAATTACAATCCTGAGTCAATGATTGCTGCATCCTGCATTATGTAGGTCAACACTGCACTCTTGAACAAAAGTCTCATGTATGTAAACTTTGTTGAAAATCTATGAATGAGCAGCCCATACTGCTACTACTTCAGACCAGCCCTTTAGTCTTCCAGTTCTGTAACTACACTTTTCCAAAAAGATACTAGAACTGTAAGTTGTTCAACTACACACGCCTGTTCAATGTTAATGCAACATAATTGCAATGTATCATTGTTGACATCCCCAAGATATTTTACCAAGGTCGAGAAAATACAAGTTGTTATGGTGGAAAACTGGCTGTTTAACCAGAAAAAAATATTGCAAAACGTTTTTCACCTTGAACACACCCCAGGTTTCATTGTTATCAGCTGTGCCCACTTAGCCATCAATTAACACAGCTTTGAGAATCCTTTAAAAGAAGCTCAGGAGGCTCATGAAGACATTGTGCTTGTGGAAGACTGTTGTGCCAGTAGTAGGTAAGCCACAGTTTTTGGCTGGGTTGCTTATTTTTTTTAATTGTTCATGTTACTTCAATGTTAAGAGGACCAATGTTGTCTGTGCTTTACCTCTATAGTTTCTTGGGGAAAAATTGCTGGGCAGACATCCTGAGTTTATCCACCTACTGAACCAAAATGATGTAAGTAGATGACTGATGTTTCTTAAAATTAGTGTAATTAAACTTTATCCTAAAGCAAATGTGTCTGCAGGATGTTCTGGATTTCATGTCTACTGATTGGAAGCATCAGCTGTAGTCCCTTACCAAAAGGTAAGATGATTCCTACCCAACTCAAGACTATTGGTGTTGCTATTAAATTACTCATTTCTAATGTTCTTCCAGAGTATGGATCAGAAGCTGCTCCTGCAGCAGCCTCAGAACCTTTAGAGGTGCCACTCCCTTACCGCCCTGGTAGCTGGAACAGATGGGTGAGTTCTATCGGCAGCAGCTCCCCTAAACCAAGTCTACCCAACCCAACCTCTGAAACTGGTGCTTCTGCCAGTGCTGTCCCTGGAAGTTCCAGCAGCCGCTACACTGGGGGCAGTGACTTGAACAGTGGGTACCTTAGTGTCAGGGATGAGGCCTATAAAATCCCTGAGGTCAGTTACTATGGGGCTTATGCAGCCTCTGACCCTAGTGGATATGGCACTGCAAGTGGCATTTATACTGGTGGTTATGCTAGCTCAGCTAGTGGATATGGTGGCAGTGCTCCAAGTGGCAGTTATGCTAGCCCACCTAGTGGATATGATGGCAGTGCAGCAAGTGGCACTTATACTGGTGGCTATGCTAGCTCAGCTAGTGGATATGATGGCAGTGCCCCAAGTGGAAGTTATACTGGTGGCTATGCTAGCCCACCTAGTGGATATTATGGCAGTGCTCCAAGTGGAAGTTATACTGGTGGCTATGCTAGCTCAGACAGTGGATATGCAGGGAGCAGCTCTTATGGGTATGTTAGCCCTCAAGATGAGGCCAGCTCTGAATCTGCCACCAACACTGGTGCTGGTCTTGAGACCCCTGAGCCAGTCTTCAGTGACGTGTCTGACCTGGAGCCAGTCTACTCCTTCAGCTCTCGTTCAGGCTACCAGCGAGGAAGAGAGGTGTTTTCTCAAACCCGATACACCCCAGGAGAGCCTGCTCCCCGTGTCATGCCAGTATCCAGACGCATCAGCAAAACACCCACTCAAAGCGACTCTGCTGGAGCTCCAGCTAAAGGTGGCTTCTAGAGACTTTCTGGTAAGGCACAGTTCACTGCATATCTGTTATAAATGCAGCACTTGCTTTCTCTTGACTGACTCATGCCTTTTGTCTTTCAGGTCTCCATGATGTCTCGCTGCTTAGTTATAACCTGATACCAATAAACTGGTTTTCATCAAATTGTCTTGTGCATGGTGTTGACTTTACTGTCTTAAACTTGGCTGTAGTTCGGTTAAAGGGCTGAAGTTTAACTGACTTGATGTAGAAGCTGATGGGATGACACAGTATATTAAGGCATGCAACAAAGTTTGTTGCCTTAAATCCAAGGCTGGTTAATATGGCTAGGTACTAATGGGATGAAGGCAACACAGGCTCTCAAACTGGCTTGTGGCATATTTCCTTGGGTTATTCTGTCTTCTCTCCAGGTCCCAGTGCTATGATTGCAGGGTATTCGATTGCAAACGGCTGTAATATTAGGATTATAAAATACATGACCCTGCTCCATGTCACTTAAACACAGCTGTAAATTACTGGATGGCATTTTGCCCAATGTGATGTCAAGACTCTGGTTCAGGAACCTGGGAAGGTGAAAACACCCTGGAACCTGTTATCATGCAGCAGTTTGTCTAAACCTTCTGCATGGAAAGAACTTCCATTAGGGGCTTTTCCACTCCATGCAGTGCTTTTAAAAACAAGTATCTAAACGGGTAACCAATGAGAGGCCAGTACAGGGGAGATGAGGTCTCGCTGCAATTGAGATGGGGCTGAATGATGCCTACACAGAAAATTGCAGTAGTCAAGGCAAGAATAACCTGTCTTACTTGGTCTGAGGTAGATGGGCTACAATAGAGGCTGCTTGGAGCCCCCAGGGTAAAAGTACATAAAGAGGGAATGCTTTTGTGCTGCCAGAGTGGTGGCCCTAAACCCATGAGCCTGCATGGTGTTCAGGGTCACCAGCACAAACAGTTTCTTTAAAATGTTGCAGTTTTGTTTCTCCATCTGAAATGGAATTGTCAGTGTCTGAATATTTTACTCTATCTGACTTAACTTTTTTTTTGGCTTATTGCTGTTTGCATTCATTAAATGAGGCATATACAGTAACCTTTAAAGTTTACTTGCCATTATATTCACCAGTTTTATTTTCTTAATGGCTTTTAATTCATATTTATGTATTTTAATTTGTGTCTCATGTTTTATCTTTACACTATCCATAGTTTTTGTGGTTGCAACTTCTGTGATAACATTAACAGACTGGAGAAGTGGGTAGGAATCAGAGGTATGGCTTTAAACTGGTTCAAGTCCCATCTGTTTAATAGATGTTTTTCTGTGTCGCTGGCTGTCTCAGTCTCATCCTCCAATAACTCACCCTACGGTATCCCCCAAGGCTCTATTCTGGGTCCGATTTTATTTTCCATTTATATGCTCCCGCTCGGCGACATCCGTAAATTCAATGTTAATTTTCACTGCTACGCCCATGACACACAACTTTACCTACCAGTCAGAATCAGTAATAAGTCCAACATAGCAACCCTCCACAATTGTCTCACAGAAATGAAATACTGGATGTCAGACAACTTCTTACAATTAAATCAGACAAAATCGGAGGTCATCGTACTTGGTCCACCTGCAAAAAGAATCCAAATCAGAGAAAACTTAGGTCAATTAACAAACCACACTAAACCTTCAGCCAAAAATCTTGGAGCCATTTTTGATCAGTATCTGTGTTTTACACCCCAGGTGAAAAAAGTTGTTCAATCATGTTTTTATCATTTGAGTAACATAGCCAAGGTCAAGTCTCTAGTTTCTGGCACAGACTTATACATGCTTTTATTTCCTCCCACTTTGACTACTGCAGCTCTCTCTACATCTGTCTCAATCAAAAATCAATCCAGCACCTACAGTTAGTTCAGAACGCTCTAGCTCATCTACTAACCCAGTCCACCAAATGTGCCTATATCACTCCAGCCCTTGCATCCCTTCACTGGCTGCCTGTTTATTTTAGGATTGATTTTAAAGTTCTTTTAATTACAGACTTGGGATGGCTGCTCCTTATATTTCTTTTTTTTGTCATTAAAGTTTTTTATTTATTCATACACACATCACAGTCTGAGATCCTCTGGTAGCTCGCTGCTGGCCATTCCAAAGTCTAGGTTAAAAACCAGAGGAGACAGGGCCTTTGCTGTCAGGGCCCCTAAACTTCAGCTACCAGAAGAGATTAGACTTGCAGTGTCAGTTCCCCGTTTTATCTCACTTCTTAAGACACACTTTTATAAAAATGCTTTTATTTTGTGATGTCTTTTAATTTCATTTGCATTTCACTTTGATTTTTTTATGTTTGTATTTGATTCATGTGAAGAACTGTTATTTGTATTGAAAATTGCATTACAAATAAACTATTATTATTATTATTATTATGATTATCATCATTATTATTATTATTATTATTATTATTAAAACTCATGCTTTGTGCAGCACATTGTGCTTCCACCTAGAATGAAATGTACTATATAAATAAAACTTTGCTTGCCAGCTTCTCCTCAGTGAGTGGCCAGGTCAGGTCCACTGAAGGCTCACGCTGATGGCTCTAGGTTCAAAAATGTTCTTCACAATACATTAACTTTACACATGGTTCCACTGTGTTCCTGCTATGTTTGGTTGTCATGTTCACATTACTATTGATTCTCTCCAATCAGACACGACCTGACCCACCCCTGGTTTAAATACAGTATTAAAGCACCAATAATCTGAGTCATATTATTCATTATATCTCTGAAATCTACATGAAGGTTTAGAGTCACTACTATGAGATCATGTAAGTATGGCCCAGATAAACACCTACTGGCTGTGTAGTCACTCTGCTCAGTCTGTCATCAGTGGTTCTGACCAGTCTTGATTATTCTTTATTGTTTTTTGGCAACAGTGTGTTGTGGCTTTCATGCAAAATAAACACACTGAAGTGATCTGGATTGATATTATTATGGTTCCCAGCTGTTTCAGAGCCACTGTGAGGATCTGATAGCCAATTTATGAAATTTACTTGTTTGTCTGACTCGAGATCAGAAAGCAGAGCAAATAAAAATTTAGATTAAATCATCAGTGTATCATTAATACACTTCATTGTGTAAATAGTTCAATTCATGACAATCAACTACACACACCTGTTCAATGTTAATGTAGTAATTATCGTAAATGTATGTAAGATATTTTACCAAGCAGGAGAAAACATGTTAGGTGTTGTTGGTGGAAAACTGGCTGTTTTACCAGAAAAAAATATTCTAAACGTTTTTCACCTTGAACACACCTCAGGTTTCATTGTTATCAGCTGTGCCCACTTAGCCATCAATTAACACAGCTTTGAGAATCCTTTAAAAGAAGCTCAGGAGGCTCATAAAGACATTGTGCTTGTGGAAGACTGTTGTGCCAGTAGTAGGTAAGCCACAGTTTTTGGCTGGGTTGCTTATTTTTTTGTTGTTCATGTTACTTCAATGTTAAGAGGACCAATGTTGTCTGTGCTTTACCTCTATAGTTTCTTGGGGAAAAATTGCTGGGCAGACATCCTGAGTTTATCCACCTACTGAGACAAAATGATGTAAGTAGATGACTGATGTTTCTTAAAATTAGTGTAATTAAACTTTATCCTAAAGCAAATGTGTCTGCAGGATGTTCTGGATTTCATGTCTACTGATTGGAAGCATCAGCTGTAGTCCCTTACCAAAAGGTAAGATGATTCCTACCCAACTCAAGACTATTGGTGTTGCTATTAAATTACTAATTTCTAATGTTCTTCCAGAGTATGGATCAGAAGCTGCTCCTGCAGCAGCCTCAGAACCTTTAGAGGTGCCACTCCCTTACCGCCCTGGTAGCTGGAACAGATGGGTGAGTTCTATCGGCAGCAGCTCCCCTAAACCAAGTCTACCCAACCCAACCTCTGAAACTGGTGCTTCTGCCAGTGCTGTCCCTGGAAGTTCCAGCAGCCGCTACACTGGGGGCAGTGACTTCAACAGTGGGTACCTTAGTGTCAGGGATGAGGCCTATAAAATCCCTGAGGTCAGTTACTATGGGGCTTATGCAGCCTCTGACCCTAGTGGATATGGCACTGCAAGTGGCATTTATACTGGTGGTTATGGTAGTTCAGCTAGTGGATATGGTGGCAGTGCTCCAAGTGGCAGTTATGCTAGCCCATCTAGTGGATATGACAGCAGTGCTGCAAGTGGCACTTATACTGGTGGCTATGCTAGCTCAGCTAGTGGGTATGGTGGCAGTGCCCCAAGTGGAAGTTATACTGGTGGCTATGCTAGCCCACCTAGTGGATATTATGGCAGTGCTCCAAGTGGAAGTTATACTGGTGGCTATGCTAGCCCACCTAGTGGATATGATGGCAGTGCTCCAAGTGGAAGTTATACTGGTGGCTATGCTAGCTCAGACAGTGGATATGCAGGGAGCAGCTCTTATGGGTATGTTAGCCCTCAAGATGAGGCCAGCTCTGGATCTGCCACCAACACTGGTGCTGGTCTTGAGACCCCTGAGCCAGTCTTCAGTGACGTGTCTGACCTGGAGCCAGTCTACTCCTTCAGTTCTCGTTCAAGCTACCAGCGAGGAAGAGAGCTGTTTGCTCAAACCCGATACACCCCAGGAGAGCCTGCTCCCCGTGTCATGCCAGTATCCAGACGCATCAGCAAAACACCCACTCAAAGTGACTCTGCTGGAGCTCCAGCTAAAGGTGGCTTCTAGAGACTTTCTGGTAAGGCACAGTTCACTGCATATCTGCTATAATTGCAGCATTTGCTCTCTTGACTGACTAATGCCTTTGTCTTTCAGGTCTCCATGGTGTCTCACTGCTGCTTGGTTATGATCTGATACCAATAAACTGGTTTTCATCAAATCTTGTCTATGATCTCAATGTCTTACACTTGACTACTGGGTTTAAGGGTGAACATTTAATGCTTCTGACTTGAAGTAGAAACTGCTGACACATGAGTCTGGTAGCTTTTGGCATGCAACACCAAAGTTTATAATCTGTCCACTTTAACATTTGTTCTTCTGTTAGTTTGCTAATGGCAGGTTGACTTTCATTTTAAGAGACATGTCTGCATGAAAGAGGGTTATCTGATTCTGCTGAGTTATAGAGCATTACATGAGTTGTGCATTTACTGTGCAGGCAGTCTAACAAAAGGTGCTACTGTTAATGGAGGAACCAGTGTCAAGAGCTTGACTTGTATAAGGACTAATGGTTCATTATGCAAACCTCTTCTGCCTGATGGGTGAAGGCAACTGACATGATGTCCAGCAGAGGGTGCTCCACTACAACCAGAAAATGGTCCTCCAATAAACTCTTGGGAGGTGCTGTAGGCCATGGCTCAGTCTACATGTTCTGTGTGCTCATGTATGTGTAAATCAAATGTCAGGTTTGTTTTCCAAAATATCTTGGTGCAGACCTATCTTCTCTCCATGGCAATTTAATACAACTTCCACTACCCTCCTACAGCACATACCAAGACATGGTCACATGCATTTGGTTTTGTTCAGAGGACTTGGAGTTTTCTGACTGTTATAGCTTTGACAGACTGGATGTGATTGAGACCTAGCTACTGGCAGCACAATCTGCAGATGTGTAGTTTGTAGGGTGGGTTCAGCTGAAGATGGCCACTTTGGTAAATGCCCTGGGGAACCACTGACATTTTCTGATTTAGTCAGTTTTTTTTTTTTTTTTTTTTTTTTTTTTTTTTTTTTTTTTTTTTTTTTTTTTTTTTTTTTTTTTTTTTTTTTTT
>NW_019525551.1:3665839-3702614 GCF_002814215.2 Seriola lalandi dorsalis | reverse complement strand
CCCTCCTACAGCACATACCAAGACATGGTCACATGCATTTGGTTTTGTTCAGAGGACTTGGAGTTTTCTGACTTATAGCTTTGACAGCCTGGATGTGATTGAGACCTAGCTACTGGCAGCACAATCTGCAGATGTGTAGTTTGTAGGGTGGGTTCAGCTGAAGATGGCCACTTTGGTAAATGCCCTGGGGAACCACTGACATTTTCTGATTTAGTCAGTTTTTTTTTTTTTTAAGTGAGCTATTGTATTTTAAACTAAAGCAGAGGCAGCACTTTAAGAATTCAGTAACTACTAAATGTTTTTACCATGACAATTTTGTTTTATTTCTTTTTTTTCCCCCCTCTTCCTGGCAGAAATGGGCTCTCAGTTTCAGCACTTTACTACAAAGCACTCTGTTCTTTTGTTGATCATGTAAGTCTCATAGAACTGAGAAATCATATGTGATTGTTTTGTCAGTATTAGTCATTCATACATACAAAGCATTAGAGCCATGGGGAACTATCTAAATATAGAAATTAAAGAACCCAAATCCACATTTTTTTGCAGCTTTCTCATCTTATGACTTATAATTTTAATGTACTGTTTGGTTTCTATTCCAAATACTATAAAAGGTTTAGACTCGCTAAATTACTATTATGTTTGCAAGTGAAGGCTGTGTGCATTCTACTGCAGTGCTGTGGATGTAGCGTTAGCCAATCCCACGATCCCAGTATGATGCGTGATGACGTATAATTTCAGCGCCATTTTGAGTGTTAGCCGACGGCGTAACGTGGGCATAACAACACAACATATTCATGGCTTGGCTAAGCTAATGTAGTTCGTATGGAAAACAAGTGCTGTAAATCATATGCAGTAAAGTCGGTTGTTTGTGTGATGGCGACATGACTGCAGCTATTCTCTCAGCGATAAATACCCTCACGAAACCTCTTGGCGGTAAGTGGATAATATAAATATAACTAACTCAGATAAAAGGTAAGAGTAAATTTCCCGTTAGGTATGGCATGGTATAGGTGGTGTTTGTAAAATGTAATTATTGCTGCTGTAAACCAACCTTTAATGATAAAAAAAAAAAAGTAAAGTAAGCACTTCATATTCACCCTTTTTTCCAGGTGCATACGTGTGTTTTCTGTATCAGTCACTGTGTTTAGACAGAGATACCAGTTCCTCACAAATTCTGAAGTGTTTTGTCAGAACAATGACAGGTAGCAACCTAGTAAACCTCTGCTGATCTCTTCTCATTCCTAGACACATTCATGTTCTTTATTATTTTCATCTGCCGAGGTTAACTAGGTTATCCATCTAATTGCTTGATAAGTTATTAAAGGTCCCATATATTATAAAGGTAGATTTCCATGTGTTGTTTGATTATAAAGCAGGTCTAGGTTCTATAATAATACTGTAAAAGTATCAAAGCCTCAGTCCACAGAGAAATGCACACAGCCTGTATTCAGAAACTGAGCCTTGAAACGAGCTGTCAGGACTTCTGTAACTTTGTGATGTCACGACGAAGCAGTCACTGACTGCTCTCAGCCATGCCTCAAACCCTGCCCACCTTGAGCCACCATCTAACCTTGCACCATCTAACCTTGCAAGATTCTCTGTGTTTACCGGAAATCTGCTATATTTTTATTCAACAACAGTTAGCCAATCAGAAGACAGGCTCAGAGCCTCCTCTCTTCTGATTGGCTCACTGTCCTGTTGTTACTAGAGCTCCAGAGAGAAGCATGAGAGAGGAGATGTAAAACTATATTATAACTATATTATACAACTTCACTTCAAATAAAACACTGGAAAAGTGTAAAATGTTGATCTTTAAGTCACATTTACAATCTACAAACAATTTCTCAGCAGAAATAAAAGATAGGCTACATACAATCAAAAATCCTGTGCAGAATTACTTGTACACAACCCTCTATGTTATATTCTTTGTGTCGTTGTCTGCAGAGGCGTCTGTGCGTGATGATCAGTCCTCACAACAAGAGGCTCTGTTGGCCGTGCTGCGGACCAACAGGGCCCTCCTCCTCCAGCAGCTTCAGAGTGAGAGCAGCTTTGAGGAGGTGAGGAGGCTGAGGGAGGAGGTGGTGGTGGAGGCAGAATGGTTCTCCAGCGATACAGAAGATGCCACATGGGGCTTTGTGCAGGAGTGTCTCCTCCTGCTTCTCACCTTAGCACGACGCCTTTCTAATGACCTCGAACTTTTCAAGCAGACCTACGCTCCCTCTGCAGCTAAACAACACACCCCTGAGATGGCTCCACCATTACCTCCTGATGTTCTCAGTGTCACCCAGCTGAAGACGCTCGGAGCAGCTCTTCAGTTTGTGGTCTCTCTGGGGCTCTGTCCCTACTTGGCCCCTGGAGTGGGTGTGCCACTGGGTTGCAGGTCAGCTTTTGGAGCCATGGTGGAAAAACTTGTCCGTGGTGGAGAAGTGTCAGCAGAGGGACGCCACCTTCTTGTCACCACAAATGTCCTGTTGAAGTTAGCAGAGCTGTCGTCTCTCGCCACGTTGGTGTTCACACAGCATCTGGGGGACGTGATGGCAGCACTGTGCCAGCTCGGCTACCAGCCACACCGGACAGAGAGAGGAGGCTCAGAGGAGGAGAAGGTAACTCATCTGGATATGGATTTTTTGTTCCTTTTTTGCAAGGATAAGTCAAGAGAAATAAAACACATCTGTTTTCTTTCTTCTTGAAAACCTTTTAGATGCAGAAACTCAGTGCTGAGGAATGTCGAACTTGCAAGGAGGCCCTCAGAAGTCTTCTAGGAAAAGTCTACCAGCCAATCGTCATCAAGGAGCTGCTGATCCTCCAAGGTGCACCCAGACAGGTATGCATGTCCCTTTCTGGGCAGGGGGTTATACTAGGGACAGCTGGAATAAGGGGTGATAAGAGTGCATTGTTTTATTTGATATGTATTTGAAATTATAATATCATGTTGTTGTTGCCCCTTAGTTAGATGTGAAGTGTCCCAAGCCTGAAGCCTTCAAAATAAATAGATGATTTCTGGGAAAAAAAAAAAAAAAGGACCATTTCAGATTAACTGATCTCACCTAAATACCAACTGCAATATAAGGAGTTTTATTTATTTATTTTCTTAAGTTCCATCTGGCTGTTGAAATGAAATTATTTTTTTGGCAGCTCTGGGACATTGCAAAAAGCTGTGAGCACATTACTGACCTTATTATCACCTTTGTAAAGTTGATCTGGAGAACATGTTAGCAGCACAGATATGTTATAGCAATATTTATAGCATTCATTTATACAGGAGTTTCTGACCATCACATATATGCAGTCTTATATTTACTCTCATTTTAGCTCTGTTTTAGTTTCCATCATTCAGAGAAAATATATCTTAGCCGTCTCTTTAGCTGCTAAATGCTGAATTATGCCAACTTTGCTACCTGCTGTGTGGTGCTTGACAGGTTGTGTACACTTAGATTATCAGAGCTTTTTTGGTGACAGCAGCTGCTGGAAACAACATTAATGAGGAGAGCAATGAGACTGAACCAAAACAATAAAGTTACAGGTCGGAAAAATCAAAACGAGCTGAAAGATGCTGAAACACAGAGTAGAGAGGAACTGCATAATTCTTTTTTATATTCTTTGTTTGTGACTGAATATAAACCTATTGATTTGAAGAGATTTCAAGAATGGCAGCGTTCTCTGTTATTAAAGGTGCGTTTTCTTGTAAACTGGATTTCCCAGTTTAGTTTATTTGTACTGTCCGTCCTTCCAGTCTGGTGGCTCGAGCAGCAGGGCAGCTCTGGGATCAGCTCCGGCCTGGCTGAGGCGTCTGTGTGGTCAGCTGCTGTCTGAGCGCCTGATGCAGCCAAACGGTGTCCGGGCTGTAGTCAGAGCCATCCTGGAGGGTGGAACAGGTGAGTAGGAGGGGAGGTAGAGACGGCACAGTGGAGGAAGTAGTGAATAGCAGAGTCTGACTGAAACAAGTAGAGATTCAAATATTGACTCACACTTAATGCATTCAATCATAACAGCACAAAGCAACCAAATAATACTTGATAAGTTGTACTGATTTATTTGTGTCCTCCACACTGTGTTTGCCTCTATTGTATCATTTGCTTAATATCTTGTATTTTACATTTTGAATCTTTTTATATAATAGAACTTTTGTGTGACGTGTGCACTGAGACACTGTCTCTGTCCTGTAGGGGGCGAGTCAGACTGGAGGAAATGTGATGTTGTGGCCAGGATCCTGGTTGCCTGCCCTAAACAGTCTGCCTCAGCAAACAGCTACTATAGACAAATCTGTCCTCAGGTCAGCTCAACACACACACACACACACACACACACACACACACACACACACACACACACACACACACACTGGAATATGTACTAACCTCAGTCATTTTACATGCCTTTAAGAACATCCTGTCATTTTGAGAGATCATGTTACACAGGTGCAGTTAGTTCATCAGATTACTGTAAATCTATATATAAATGCAGCCGGTCAGTTATCATATTTCTCCTCTACCTCCGACCTTATTCTGTCTTAACTTACCTTAACTGTATTAATGGGGGAATATGCTGCTTCTTTCTTTTGATTGGTGTGTGTGTGTGTGTGTGTGTGTGTGTGTGTGTGTGTGTGTGTGTGTGTGTGTATCCTCTCACTGTCTGCGATAACACCCACACACACACACACAAATGAAAAGGAAACAGCTTTTCCTCACAGTGTGAATGTGCCCTAAATACAAATAGTAATAAATAGAACTATTCTGAATACAAGGATCATTACTGTGTGCAGAGATCCTTCCTTTCATCCACTGGCTGTGCTGTCACAGCAGCAGTTCCCCTGTCTTTGCACGACTCACGCGCAGTAAATGCATATAAAAGCAGATTAGATATGGTATTTATAACCAAACACACAACACATCTCCAGGAGAAAGCTAGCTGGTGAAATGAAGTTTCTTTTATCCTCCACCCAAGTTTATCGTTTGATGTTTAAGAAGTCAGCTAAGTGAATAAATTCACCTGTAACCTGGTAACTTAATTGTGTGTGAACAGCCTTTTTCTCAGTCACTCCTTTAATGGTGTAGTTTGTGTGGATCAAACTACACTACACCAAACAACAACACTACTGTGTGTAATTCTGGTTTATTACAACCTGGATGTTATTGTTTCCATTCCACTAAAAGGAAGAGGTCAGAAATGGCAGTCAGGTGATCGGACAGTTTGTAAAACAAAAACCTACATCCATCACAGTTTACAGACCCTCCTTCTGATTCAGCTTCAACCTATTGTACTTAAGTAGTTGTGTGCACAGTTTTCCTGTGCAGTGACTCTACATTTTAGATGTGCTCACTTTCAGTTTGACCTCTAGATGAATTGGTTTAGGTCATTCGGATAAACTGTTGGCATGTGTGATTTGTCTAATCAGCTGACTGCTCATGTTTGTCGCTGTGTTCCCAAATCTCAGCAGTTAGTTTGCTCAGTATGACGTTACTACAGAGAAAGTGAAAAAATGAAAGTGAAAATGATCTCTCCAAATAAAATTGTGACTCAATCGCAATATCTGCCACAATGATCGATTTTGTTTTTTGCATATCGTTCAGCTGTAATTTTTACGCGTTTGTTATTCTTTGTTGTATTTGTTGTTATTCTGTAGATCCTCGACCTCCTGCACTTCAAAGACAAGCTGACAGCCCAGCAGTTCCAGCGTGTGGCCACCAGGACGGCGCTCTCCATGGCGCAGGAGAAGCCCAGCTTTGCTCATCAGTACCTGCTCATTCCCCTGCTCGCACCTCTGCACCGCTGCACCGCTGCCTCCAGTCAGTAAAGTGGCATCATATCCACATGTGTTGTGTCCTGTGGATCCTGAGATGTGCTGTGGGATGATCATAATTTAATTAAATCTTTAATGTACTTTAATATACACAGGGAAATGCCCCAATTTGCTGTAATCAGCATATTTTGAGATGCATTTTACTCAGGTGTATCGTCTAAACTCCATGCTGGTTTTCATTTGTTTAAATCACTCTGCAGAAATGTATTATATATGCAATTATTTATTTATTACAAAAAATAATGCACATATTCATATATTTCCATCAGAAAGGCTGTTGAGCTTCCACGTTATGTACAAGGTGTGTTCATATAAATTTCTGTCCAGAAAACAGGCGGTAACGGTTGTGCTGTTTGTTCTGCCAGCGATCATCACCTCGTCACAGAAATAGCAGATAGTTGATAAGTCAGATCTCAGCAGGGATGAACACTGTGGCGCTTGTGTGTGTTTTCCAGACGACGGCCATTCCCAAGCTGCAGTGGAGGAGTGGGAGCTGACACGCTGTGTGGAGGATGTGTACAAGGTGAGGACACGCCCAGGCATCCACTAAACACTGCAGTGATGCGCATCAGATACGCAGTAATGATCACAGCTCATGTCCTCAAGGTGGGTTGGTGCACACCTTGAAGAGAATAGGAGAGAATGAAGCCACAATGACAGGACCATATGTCTGGTTGAAGACAGTAATAACCATGAAAATCTAAAGACACTGTTTTTGTAGTGATATAGGACTTGGGCTAATATTTAATATTATCACAATATTTCCCACCATATGCAAAATTTTGCATAATATCTGGATTTATTTATTTTTTGCAGTTTTGCACTCTGCTCTGCTGCCAAGTCTGACCCTCAATCCACTGCTTTGCTTACAGTACATTGAACCTTGCCGTGTGACAAATAAAACATGAACTGCTGTTTAGTGGCAGCATCACTTATACTTGAAACAGAAAATACAATAATATGATTATATATCATAAAAAACCTCTCGCCCCCTGCAAAAAAAAAAAAAACAACACAACCCCCGTTATGAAATTCTGGATATTGCTCTGCATGGGACCAAAACAATAATAAAGCTTTAGCTTAATGATATACATTGGATTTTAAATAAATGCTGTATTGATGCAGATGTTAGTGGTTATTAGGTTTTGGTGTAATATCTGCAGTAACGCTGATGTTCCCTGCTGACACTGTATTTGTCTTATTATCTCTCATCCATATCATTCCTCTCCTCTCAGTGTCTTTTATCTTGTGTCTCTTGTTGCTGTCAGATCTGGGTGGTTGGAAACAGTCCATCAGCTGCTCTACTCAAAGCTCTAGAAGAAGTTCTCCCTGTTATTTTCACACTCTTCTGTTTCACCAAGCAGAATGTCTCCCACCTACGGTAACGTCTTCTCTGTTATTAACTGGGGCTCTCAGACATAATCACCGCAGTACCCTCACTTCCACAAAGTAAATGTAGTGCACCAGTGCTTTAGTCCATTAACTGCAAACCATGTCTTTAATGGTTATTTTTAACTAATCTGTTCACAGTGATTTTCCACATATCAGACAGTCACAAGTGTCACTTCATTTCAGCAGTGTGACACTTCAAACCTGGTTGAGATGTAACTCATCAGTGTGAAGGTTTCCCTGATCTTTATTTATTTGGACAAAGTGAAACAAAGTTTTCAGACAGTAAATTGGTGGTTATTAAAAAACCTGGTTCTCTTACGCTGATGGTGTTATGTTGGTGGATAGTGTGCGTACAACACCTATCTACACCTATAGATATTATACATCACAATGCTCTAGGCCCATTTTCATGAGAATGATGCAAGAATATAATTAGAAAATAATAGTTCATATCTATTAATATCTATTTCCAAAAAAGTTACAACCAGTAAATGAGCACTTCAGCTCAGTTTTTTACTGATTCACGCAAATTCCAAATGTAACATTGGGCGAAGAAAAAAATAATTTTGAAAGTATTGTGTTGTGAAAATGATTGATAACTGATAATGCAGATGTATGGAGGGACTGTGAGACATTTAAGGGCATTCACACATTCTGCTTTGAGACTTGGTTGCTGAGAATCATCACAGCCACAGGCAATACTCTGAGAAAATAAAGCCAGAAGGCAAAGATGAGCAAACACTGACATTAAGAAAAATTATATGAGGACTAAGTTACATTTCTTGTATTTTAAGGATAAATCTGTTGATATTCTATATTTTTTTTTTTACTGTCCCTAAATCCCATAAAAACACAAAAACCAACACTGACATTGATTCTGTGAACAAGAATCGTGTTTATCCAAAGCCTGATACATCTTACTCCTCTGTCTCATAGAGCTCCACTGTTATCAAAAACTATTAAAGGAGCTATTTGTAAGTTTTGTTATTGCTCGTAGCCAACGTTAGCATTAACAACTTACCAGTCCTGTCAAGAGCTTGAGCTGTCATTGCATTTACAGGACAAGAGGTTATGATGCTTCCTCTGAGCAGCGCTACTTCTTCAGGGCAGACTGGACACAACATTGACATGGTCAACAGTCCTAGCTTGAAACTGCATTATCATATGTCACGATACTGATGGAAAATTGAGTGACAATATATAAATAGATAAGAAAACGGTCACAATTTCTACCATGGTTGAAGTCTCTACCTGTTGATTTTTGTTGTGGAGTAAAAACTGAAACTGAAACCAAAGGCAGGAAATCATTTTAAAAATGTGTAGTCACCAGAAATGTGAATTATACATGATTCATGGTTAATTCGATTTTAAGTAGGATACTGAAGATGAGCCTTGTTTGTGTGTTTGTGTGTCCTGTGTGTCCCGCAGCGCTCCCTGCCAGGACATTTTACTGTGGTACCTGAGCCACACTGAGACACCTACAGCCCTGTCAGCGCTGAGGCGACTCTCAGGCCTGCGGGGGCAGAGGGACGAGGCGGCAGAGTTCCACTTCACCCCAGGCGGTGATGGAGGAGCCAGGTTCAGCTCCAGAGAGAGCCTGAGGTGACAGACAAAGAAAAAAACATATTCTCACTAGCGATCTTTTCATTGTGAAGGATGCTCACAACAGAAACATAACGAATAATGCAGAATTAGGGCAGCTCCTCTGAGATGTCTCGGGCCAATCAGCAACAGTAAAATAACTTAATGTGTCTCATTTCACCTCCATCCCTTTTTATGTTTTGAGCAACGATGACTGTCAGTGTAATTTATCATTTCTTCTTTGCTCTTGTCTCTCAGTGATGAGAGCGATGCTCTGTATGAGAAGCTGTCAGGGGAGCAGTGGAGGCTCCAGTGTCTGATGCAGTTACTGGCTGAACTCAAAGACTCCGACTTGCCAGGAGACTTCTTCCTGGACCTGCTGCAGGTAAGCAGTACATACACACGCACACACCCACACACGCACACACACACCTGTAAAACATCATTAAAGCCAGTGCATTTAATTTTCCCAGTCTGTTCAGTTTTGCTGAGGCTGTTGCAGCGACATTTGTTTAACTCTGTGATAACTTTGAGGTTGTATTGTGTGTGTGTGGATTCTTTTGTTCAGTGTGTCTGTTTGTTCTGACCCACCCAGTGGAGACAGTAACTTCAGTCGACGCTCCATCATGTTCCTTGTTTCTCCTGCAGGAGCTGACCAGCTGGACAGCTGCGGCAGATGAGGTGAAGGATGATGAAGAGGAGCTGGACGTGTCAGCCATGACACTCCTGGAGGTGGAGCAGCGAGTGCTGGGTCGAGCTGCGAGGCAAAGCCAGAGACTGGTTTTACTTCAGCTGCTGGCTGTGATGGTGGAGTCTCTGCAGCAGACGGTGCTGCTGAGGAAGACCACACAGGTGAGCAGGGAGATAAGCTCCCCACAGAAGGAGCAGAAATGCTGAAGTGCAAAACGCATAGTCATGATGCCACAATCAAAATAATAAAAAAAACAAACAGACAGACAGACAAAGCAGCCATCTTTATGTCTGCTTTGTCTGTCTGTCTGTTTGGTTTTTTTTTCACAGCTCTTAACTGGCCGCAATAGGTCTTTGGTATTTGAACAGCTCACAGTTTCGAAGGATGTTAAGAGTTTGCCACGTTTAAATCACAAAATCAACAATTGTTGAGGCAATGTAGCTCATCTCATGTGTTAGGCTATCCACATTATCTTTACAGCCAGTTGCTCTTTTCTTATCTACAAACATAAACAGATCTTTTGTTGCACCTTGGTTTTGCTGAACGAGACAAACATCGATCAGGAAAAAGTGCTGCTGACTTCAGTTTGCAGGTTAATGAGCTGCTTAGCTGTAGCACAGTGCTAACAAAGCACTGTCCTTTGCTAGTAAATTACAGTTACCTGTTTATGGCACAGTTCCCCTCAGCTGACCAGCAGTCAGTCACATAGCTACACCAACCCACTTAGAGGTTGGGAGGTAAAATTTCTGATGTATTTCAAAATCATTTGATTTAATAGTAAAAAACGTACAATTTGGCGAGTGTGATTGATATTGTACTTAAAGATCATACTCTATCTTAGCGTAGTGATTGTTCAGTTCAGGCCTGGTATTAACATGCGTCTTCAGTGATCAGATCACAAGTGGACGGCTCTAAGTACCTCAGAATACACCGGGATTTAACATCGAGCGACCACTTGTGATCAGATCTCACCTCCCTGCTAAACAGGTATGTGTTGTTGTTTTTAGCCAAGAGAGGCAAGGAGGGACTGAGCCAATCAATGCGCTGCTCTGAGCTCTACAATAAAATAAGGTTTTAGCCAGCCAGAGTAGCTGGTCCTTCAATGTGGCTTTGCATTCACACTGCTAAAAGAATGTGTCCACATGTGGCCCAGAGTCCAGACCCCCTGCGAGTGTGGTCTGAGTGATCGGATATCTAACCCTGTCCTCAATGAGTCTCGGGTGGTTCACACCTGAACTTAGAGCTGACCACTAGTGATTAGATCACCTGAGACAGATGTTAATACCAGGTCTGAACAGGGCCTTACTGGACAGACTGGCTGCTGTGGGGATCAAACTCATTAGTAACAGATACTGTGAACAACAAATTCAACATTTATAGATACAGCAGATTTAACTGCAAATGACTTAATGCTTTGTGTCAGTGGTCAAAAACCATTGGTAACCGCTTGTACTGGCAGTAAAACGTCAGCAAGCCCGCACAGGTGACACAAAACCTAAGCACATATCATAGAGCACTCTGCTTGCTTGTGTAGAACTGTATCACGTGCACTATATCTGTTCTCGTTGTGACTGTCTGTGTCCCAAATTCATGTATTTTTAAGGATTACATTTATCTGGGCAGATGCTGCAGGGTAAACTGCACTTTGTTGCACTTTTATGTTGTGAACCTACTCAGAGGAAAATCCCCGAAGTGCCACCTCCACCCTGTGTGAGGTGTTCGCTTATCCTCCTGAGACTGCAACTATCTTTCTCTGGCATATTTTTAAATTAGTCTGTGTTCCTGTGGGAGCTCTTGTAATGAAAACAAGCCACACTGACTCATGCTGCCACACTAAAATAGCCTATTATTTTTTTTGGGAGGGGTGTTGGCTGACTGGCTAGCTGGCATTTTAGGGCCAACAAACATTCCCTCACGGATTAAGAAACATCTCTGATAAAGTGGATAATGTCTTATTTTTAGATGTGTTACCACTGGATTTCTTTATAAGGACTGAAAAGCTTAGAAAAAGTGTCTGGGTTCCTTTTTCCTGTTACATTTTATTTGGTCAATCCTAGTCCTTGTACCATTTCCATCATGTTTTTTTTTTTTTTCATAGTGAACACATCAGAAAACTCTGTCAGGGTTTTTAATTTGTGTCCGTGATGCTGTTTGTTCTTTCTCCAGGTGGTGGACTTCATAGTGACACTGATTCGGAGAGCCTGCGTGGGTCTGGATCAGGTCACTGACCCAAGTCTTGAGAACCCAGTGGAGAGCCAGACGCTGAGCATGGGGATGGGCCTGGTGGCCACTCTGCTGTCTGGACCTCAGGTACTCGCAGCTGAAAACTCCACACACCAACATGTTGCTCAGTAAACTGTGACCACATTTATACTTTTAGTTTCTGTGGAACGGGAAACTGTTTGAATATTTATGATCGTGAGTGAACTTCATGGAGCCTCATGAATATGTTTTTGAGGTGAATCTAAGTTAAATTCATGCTCACTGGACAACCGTCTCATTATTACACCTATACGCTCAGTTGGCAGTTTATTAGGTACACCTGGCTAAAACTACTTTAGTCCAATACAGGAGTCTTTTTCATGACAGTTATATTCAGTTTGTAATGAAAATCAATGAGGAAAGGCTAAATAACAGAAACACCTGTCTGAATGATGCAGTAAGAGTCCAACAAAATCACAAACTGCATCATCCAAGATTCAACAGTTCTCTGAAACAAACACTGAACATTATATCCCCGATGAAGGAGGATATTAGACTGCATTAGTTTTAGCTAGGTGTTTCTAATAAACTGCTAACTGAGTGTACTCCACTGCAGCAAAGTGAGGAGCTCAACTACTGTCAGGTCAGAACGAGATTTCTGTTTGCTGTTTAAGGCACCATGAGCAGCAAACAGATAAACTGATATTCACCGCAACCCACTGTCTGTGTCTGCGTGTGTGTGTGAGTCCTAATAAACGTGTTCACTGCATTTCCTTCCCAATGAAACATTTGCAGAGTGACTTTTGGAAGCATTTGAACTTAATCCTTGCTTACATCTGTGTTTGTTTGCTAGTGGCGTTTTCTTCTTCCCTGCCTTAGTCGGCTTGTCGCTGCGTTTCTTGGCACCAAATGTTGGACCATTAGCCAAATTTAGACCTAATCCTAGACTACACCTGCTCAAAACTCCACAGGGCTCCTTTTCAAAATACAGTTTCAATCTTGGAGGAATCTGCCTCTACCTTTTAACTCTTTCCAGCCACGTGGATACCTCTTGCTCTTTAATTGTTCTCTCTTGAGTTCACCAACACAACCAGACTATAGAGAACAGTCAGACTGAACTCAAAGATAATATGAGACAAATCGAAAATTATGAAATTAAGATTACATTATGAAGATAAGATAATCCTCTGATTAGTCTATTAGACGTTACTTCCAAAACACACCCATGAATAATTAAGAGACCAAGTGCATCCCTTTTGAACTACGCGCCTGGTGCAGCGACCATTTTTCCCGCTGTTAGAATAGAAAAAATGATATAGACACGCCCTAAATGCACTTACGACACGCACTTCAGACCATTAAAATATAGCTCATTATGTTTTGCACAGTGTCAATAGTCACATGTAAAGCAATTAGCGATTTTTTTTTTTCTTAAATCTGTGAAAGCTGTTATATCAATACTTACTACTATGATATTTAAATGGACCATGAGGAGTCTCAGAAATCAGTTCAGTGAGAAATGAAGAACTTATCCTTAAATGTCAGACAGTAGTTACCACTGCAGTCTGAACTGTGACTGGTGGAACCAAGTTCCACAGAGAAAGGTTACAGGAGCTTTTATTACTGGTATCTGAGCTCCCTGGATTATAAACCTCCACCAGCTCCGCTGCTGCCCGTTGCTGCTGAACACACATGTCAAAGGTGGCAGGTGCAGTGGTAACTGTTGGCTATCTGAAAGCATCTGAAGTGTAAACCATGTAAGGTGATCAGCACACCCTGCTCTCTCCAACTGTCCTCTCCTCTTTTTAATCTTGCAGCTTAGCGCAGAGGACTACACTTCTATGTCGCGGTTGCTCCCTCCTCTGGAGACTCTGTCTCAGAAGCACAGTGACGTGGTCGTCCAGGAGCTGGCATCCAACCTCAGAACTGTCATCGCCACTCATGGTGCCTACTGGCCCGAAAATCTCACTGCTGCCCCTCAAGCCTCCAGAAAGCCTGAAACAACAGCGAGGAACAACAGCGAGTCCTCTAGGAAAAAGCAAATGATGCAAACTGAGGCAGATGCTGCACAGACTTGTCCACATCCATCTCCCACGGACACTAAGACACCCAGCAACACCCACAGCAGACAGCCAGTGTCCTCTGGAGTGTCTGCAGCAGGAAGAACTCCACAGGCCGGAGGGAGGACCTCTGGCACAAGTGTCCCTCGCCCCTCTACTGAGTCCTTTTCTGAGTGGCTGCTGCAGGCATGTGACCCGGACGTGCCAACCAGAGCGTGCGCCCTGAGAGTCCTGACACAGATGGTTCAAAATGAAAACCCAGAGGCTGTCCAGGCCCAGGAGAAAGTGCTCACGGTGGGTGGCTTAGTTATTTACTTGTGTAACTTTTTTTGTTCTTGTTTCAGCATTTAGTCAATTATGATTCCCTGAAAAATACTGATGCAGAAGTATAGAAACCATTCCTCCACAGTATGTAAAAAAAAATATGACATTCAGATACGCTGGTTTTTTTTCTTCACATTTCAGCTCTAACTGGATCGTAAATCCTAAGAAACATGTTGGTTAAAACCAGGGCTGGACTGGGACAAAAAATCAGCCAAGGCATTTTTGGCCCAGACTGTCCCCCTCTCAATCGGTTAAACACCATCCACCACACCTCCTTTGCAGTCCCCTTAAATATGCGTACTAGACTACAGCTGTGTTTTTTGTGCCATGGACAAGTGTACCAGTATACTCACTTGCTGTTGACTGCCTACTTGCTGATCATGTGGCTGTGTTAATGTTATGATATGATATATGCTCTAACAATGCCAAGTAGCTTATGTTACACTATGTGGCATTGATTGCCTGAGCATCAGCAGTAACGTTAGCTGATGGTGGTCTCGCTTTATGATACCGTCATCTTAATATTATCATCCACTTTAATGGAATTAACGTTACTCAGTCACAATCATGCCTCTCTTCCTGCTCCTCTGTCTGCTCTCCTCCTTCCACCTGTTGCTGCACGATGGCACGTAAAGACGCTGTACAAGTTGAGGCTGTTGCGGCCCCTGAAGCAAACATATGATATGTGGGATTTTGGCACACTCGGCGGCCTCCGTATGCAAATTCTTTATTTTGTGGGTTCGCAACTTCTCCGCACCTCCCTTCCATTTTTGCTGTTGCTGTCTGTCCACAGGTGCGTGTTTGTGTGGAGGGTTGTTTTCTTTTTTTTAAATAAATTATAACAAATTAAAATAATATCGGCCCCGAGGTGAGTCGGCCCACTGGGTATGAGAGATTAGCAGTCCCGCCCTGGTTAAAACACATATTGGCGCCATCAGCAGGGTAAGATAGCTGCTGCGGGGGCTGCACTTCTGCCTGCTGGCCAGAGTGAAACACAGTTTACCTATTTTAATAATTTCCAAAAAAAGTAACTATGTTTCTGTTCAAATGTGTGTGGATGTATAAATCCATTGTTAGTCAAATATAAAAAATACGGTAAATTTGAAGGATAAACATACACTCACTGAGCTTTTTACTGGGAACACCTGTACACTTGCTTATTCATGCAATTATCCAATCAGAACAGTGTATAAAGTCCTGCAGATACAGGTGAGGAGCAAAGAGAGGAACTACCCAGTGTTAGTGTGGTGTTCCTAATAAAGTGCTCAATGAGTGAACATCTGTTTCTGTGCCATCACCACAGCTAAAAGTTTAGTGGAGCTGCTAAGCTGAACTAAAAAATGAGTCCAAAACCAACAAAGAAATAGGCTTAATGGGAAAAAGGGACACAGCGTCCAGTAGTGGCACTGAGGCTACATGTGTTATCTGTTATCACCAGAGGTGCTGGCCTTTACTGTACTCCCTCATTACCATTGTGGTGGGTTATTCATCTTCAGTAGGTATTGCCAGCCGCTGCCGGCCAGATGGACGCTCCCTCTGTGAGAATCCTTTTATCTCTTCTGTGCACCGGCACACTGAAGGACCGTGCCAGCAGAGCTCTGGGTCTTTTACACAGGCTGTACAGGCTGTAGTCTTTGTTTCACTCTCAGGATCATGTACCACAGCTACATGTATTACAAGATGCGATGAGCTGTAACAAGCCAAAGAAATGTAGGGAAGGTAGATTCAAGAATCTGATTTTAGAGAGTTTTTACAAACACTGTACAGACATGAATTTAGGAGAAAGCATTTTCAGCCATTGCTAGTGTGTCTTCTTTTGATCAATGTAGCCATCAGTGCTATACAGACATCTTGAACATTAATTAGAAATACACATTTTAAATTAAAGGTCCCATACATGACACTTTTCTGGTGATTAATTTGTGGGTTTTAAGATACAAAAACTCTCTCAATGTAGTTTTACATCTCCTCTCTCAGGCTTCTCTCTGGAGCTCTAGTAACAATAGGTCAGTGAGCCAATCAGAAGAGAGGAGGCTCTGAGTCTTTTCTTTTCTGAGTGATCCAATAAAAATATAGCAGATTTCAAGTAAACACTCAGAGAAACCAAAACCTGCAAGGTTGGATGGTGGGTCCATGTGGGCGGGGCTTGGGGCATGGCTGAGAGCAGTGATTGTTTTGTTGTGACATCACAAAGTTACAGAAGTTTTTAAGAATTTTTTAAGGCTCAGTGTCTGAATACAGGCTGTGTGCATTTCTCTGTGGACTGAGGCTTTGATACTTTCACATTATTAATATAGAACCTAGACCTGCTTTATAATCAAACAACAACATGGACATCTACCTTTAGACTATATGGACCTTTAATAATGAATTTGAAGGCTGTTAATTGCAAGTAACAAACACTACATAGACATCAAGGTAAATTCCGTGATATATCCATGGTGAATTTTGCTGGGTTGAATTAGGAGCTGAGTTGCCGTAAGTGACCTATCAGGCATTGTGCTGGTGTTGCATGTCCTGTATGTGTCCGTCAGGACAGTGGAGGTGGTGGTTTTCTCTGGGCCTCCTGGGGCACTCTGAGCAAGCATGTATAATAAATAAGGCGATTGAACCCTCTTCCCCAGGGGAGTCAGGGGGAACAATGGTGTGCTCTGGGGGCTTGTTAAGGTGGAATGGGAGAGAAAGAATAACAACTCATCTGGTATTCTCTGTAATCAGAAGCCCCCCACTGTGCACACCTCAGATAACCTTCAACCCACTTCGGTTACAGCAGCACCCTCATTGATTTTTCTCACTTTTGTTTTTTCACGGTTGGTTTGACATCTCCAATATTGTACAGGCCACCTTTCATATGTTCAATCTTCCCTTCTCATACTTCTCCCAAAATTCCAGCCCAACCCCTTGTTTTTACATTCCCCCCATTTTCCCCTCACCCACTCAAACCTATATCTTCAAGGGCCCTTAAAGCACATGGGGGTAATGTTTGGATTATTCCCTTTGATCTTATCACTTTGGTCTTATTGTTTTTAATATATTCTATGTGCCAGTATTGATCCTTTTTTCTTGTATTGGCAAGATCCATATTTTTATTTGATGTTTTTCTCACAGAACTGGCAGAATATTCCCAGTGAGTAGAGACAGAGACTGATGTTGCTGCATATCTGTTCTCTCCAGCTCTTTTTAGAAAACCTGGAGCATGAAGACTCGTTCATCTACCTGTCAGCCATTCAAGGTAATGTAACGGTACCGTTTGGCCCAATAAGATAGATTTTTGCTATCCTCAATCTCCAGAGGTAGTCTGTTTCATACACTGATCATATTACCTGCCCAGCTGAAACAGTCGAGTACTCTTGAAGGCAGATAGACTGAGTGTAAACTGTCTGCAGGTCTCGCTGCATTGGCTGATTCCTACCCTGAGAGGATCTTGGAAAGGCTCCTGAAAGACTTTCAGCACGGTCCCTCCCTGCCCAAATCCGACAAGGAGCACTCCCTGGAAACCCGCCTCAAACTGGGAGAGGTCCTGATGAGGGCGAGCAGAGCAATGGGTGAGCATCATTTTCTGTTTGTTGACATTCACGTTCGTAAGACCAGACTGGTGAGGACATTGACTTGACTTGACACCCATTTCCTGACCTCTGATCAGGAGAGCTACTGCAGTTGTAGGTAAAACATAAAGGAGGTGGTTTCTTAAGCACAGTAACTTAATGTTATTCTCTGTAAAGTCACCTGAGAAGACTTCTATCGACGTGTACATCCGGTCCACCTCACGCACTTTTTCCATCATTTCTCCTGCAAGTCAATCTTCCTCGACATATCAGGGATGTCCAACCAAAGTCATTAGCTTGTCACTCAGTCGACTGGCCAATACAAGCACATTATGGCACACCCACACACCTGATTGTGATTTAACCACAAAGTTTATGAATAACCAAGGACTTGAGCTCTGGCAAATAAAAAAAATAAAATAAAAAATGTGCACCAAGATTAAAGCTTGTGGGAGTGTGACCAAAAATTGACAAACTGCAAGCAAAGAGAAATGTGATGTTGGCAATATAACTCTCAACTATATTATAAAAATAGCTGCTGAAGAACAGATGCAGCTGAAAGTGGTGCTGCCTGGTGCTGTTTACATTTGGCATAAAAACTTCAAATAGTGATTTCAGAGGGATTTTATGTGCTGGCATTATTTCTTGGTAAACATCAGCCAGGTACAAGGATGTAGTTGGATTTGGTGCCATCGTGACTGTACTGAGAACAAAACAAACACAGACTATCTGGCAACCTGCACTGTAGCTGTAGATGCTGCACACAAGCGCTGGGTGAATGGATGAATTGTTAAAGCACGTAAATCCAACCATATCCATGAGAATTATCACCAACTCTGCAGTCACACTGTACACAGCTTTTAGTGTCTTTCAGCTCTTTGTTGTGGGTTTCCAGCCTCCAGTTTTACTGTTTTGGTTCAGTCTCACTGATCACATTGACTTTATTTACTTTAAAAGCAGGCAGCTGTTTTTAGTAAAAAATCTCTGTACACTACCTGTCCTGTACCAAACATGAGACAGACAAACATGGCGACAAGCTGGTGAACATGTTGGAGCAATTAGCAACCAGATATACAGAGCTGTGCAAAGGTTTTAGGTACTTCATAATTTTAGATTCTTGTCCGTGGTACAACACCATCAGTCATCCTGCAGCATGACAACCACAAGAGTTCCTGCAACAGATGATCTGACCTTCACAGAACCCTGATCTCAACATCAAGTTGTTATGAGATTACATGAAGAGACAGAAGACAATGACACAACCTAAATCCACAGAAGAACTCTGGCAAATTCTCCCAAGATGCTTGAAACAACTCCCCTGCCAAGTCCCATGAAAGACTGTGCGAGTGTAGGAAATTGGTTCTGCTTTAAAGGAGCTATTTGTGCGTTTTCTCTACCACCCAACGTGGTTTCTTCCCGGGAGCAGGCTTTAGTGATTTTTGCTTCACAAGAGCTTCAGCCATCGATGTGTTTACAAGACAAGAGGTTATAATACTCCCTCTGAGCAACACTACGTCTTCAGGATAGATTGAAGGCTACAGTGAGCCGCTATTGAAAGTGAGGAAATGGGCCGAGGCTAGCTGGTTAGTGTGCTAACTTCAGTAGAAGAAAAATACGTGACAGAGACAAGCGCTAACATTGGTTTTTCTCTCCACCTCTGGAGACAGCTGTTGGTGAGTAAAGGATTGAAGTTTGATGCTAAACTCACAACATTTCTTCTATACTGGTAATTAAACAGCTGTTAATGCTAACCATAGCTATGTAACAATAGTAAAACATACAAATAGCTCCTCTTATAAGCAAAGGGATGTCCCACCAAATATTGATTAGATTCAGGTTTAATCTGTTTGCTGCACTTTGTATGAAGTCGGTTGATCAATGAAATGGCACTATTTTTGAAAGCATGTCTAAAACGTGCACAGTGCATGTAGTACGTTCATGCCAGGAACACACTGCCTGCGTTGTGTGAGCGTGGCGGCTGACGTCTGCTGCAGAGAATCACGTGTGATCTGTGTCTCTGCTGCTGAAGCTCTGTCTCTCTACATAGAGTTTGCAGGTTATTGGAATGTTGGACTTTTTTTTCCTTATAAATGAATTTTTTATTTATTTTTGATAGAAATGTCACTAAAATGTGACAGTCTCCACATGCAGCTGCTGAAATGGTTAAAAACTGTATTTATATTTTTTCCATGTCTGTCTTATTCATATTCAAACTATAGTGGAAGGAGTCAGTTTTATGTAATGTTGCTGTATGATCAATCTGACATCAACGGGTCTTTTCTCAGTCTATTATTACTGGGACACACGCGGCACGTGTAAAAAAAAAAATAGGCGAGAGGCAGAATCTCTAGATCACGCCACGCAGCTGCGACGAGTCATGCAGCCAGTGTGTCTGCTCTAATCCATTAACATGTGCACTGAAATGAAAATCTTTGTTCTGCAGCCGCCACGCGCCCTGTGTGTTCCTGGCCTCAAATAAACAAGAACTCAATAAGGTGACAAATCAATTACTGCATGCACTTAAAACATACACCATGTTCAACCCAGCATGCAGTTATTTAATGATGTTTGTGAGAGCAACGAAATCTTGTAGGACGTCTAGAGAGAAATATTAATCTCATTAAGCAGCTCCAAATTTGTAATAACTCTAAAAGGACCTGTAGCTATTTATCCATATAATAATATATATCTTATATAACATATGCCTGGGTTGGAGGATTCAGCAGTGTGATCCTGAAACTATCTGTGGCTAAACCTGACCTTTCACCTGTTGATGCAGTGTGGCCTTATTTGGCCAAAAGAACATAATAACAGTTTCTGTGAGTGGTATACGTTATAAGAATGATAATATATGCTTGTTTATTTATGTGGCCATACTGGCTGACATATATCTGTCTGTGGAGCACAGTTATCAGCATGCAGGAACCACACACACAAAGGCCACAGTGCAGGCTTGTTTTCCATGCAGAGCTCTGTTCAGAAGGGACCCTGTGTATTAGAACTTATCCCTGATAGAAAACCCTATTTGGGTTTTTTTTCCCCCAGTCTCGTTTTATCTGCCAGATTGCCATCGTACCACTTCCCCGGAACAATCGAGGGGTTTATATCCTTGCTGAGAGATTGGATAGAACTTCAGTTTGCTGCGCAGACATCCAGAGAGCCTCTGTGTTTGTGTTGAGCCCCCCGAGTGGCAAAGATTTGCCTTTTGCCAGGCTGTCATTTGTAAATAAGAGGGTTTTCTTAATTGACTCGCCTGGTCGAGTAAATGTTGAATAAATTAATGTTTGTCTCGGCTTTGCTTTGCTCCCAGTTGCCTTATTGCACTTGCAGAGAAGCACTTACAGACTCCCTTACTGTGCAACAATGGGCAGAAGATTTACTTAAAGAGAAGAATTGTGCACTGAATGACATTTCCCAGACATAAAGTTTATTTTCATATACAGGAAGGGGCTGTATAGACTAAACACATTAAATTTGGACATCTGTGGAAGTGTTGCATCAGTTTTCCCATGTGTATTTTGTGTGTGTGTGTGTGTGTGTGTGTGTGTGTATGCAGGCTGGTATTCCTGCTGACTCACACTCACTCACAGTGATTCTCTTTCATTAGGTCTATTAGAGCCATGACATGTCTATTGAGACATGAAAATGAATGTTAAGTGTGTATATGTGTGCGTCTTGAGTGTCTGGCTCTATGCGTTTTGTGGGTTTGAATCTTGTGATTGTGAGGAAGTGTTTGGCACTCTAAAAGGTAATCTAGAAAGTGATTTACAGACACACACGGGGGTCACGCAGGTCTTACTACTACTAGTCAGTCAGCTGGTTGTCTCCTCTCCATGGAGGCGTCTGGCTCTCCTCCCTGCTGCTTGGCAGGAGCAGCTGTAGTTAGCAGTTGGCTCTGTTCTTTGTGTGACTGCCTATGTAACAGTGTCGCCCACAAACACAGCTTGTTAAACTGAATATGACTACACTGTAAACAACAATATCAGTCTTGTGTCAAGATGTGGATTTAAATGGCTGGATTTAACTGAAAGCTTGTTCTTCTGGTATCTGTGCTACTTTCAGAAAAATCTCTTCTTGGCAAATCTCAGAGTGCTACACTGCCCACCTGCCTTCTGCAGGAATCACCTTGTGTGTCTTGTTTTTTGTCTTTGAGTATTTTGTCTCTGGGCTGATCTGAGCTGTGGTCTCCCTTTTGAATTTGTCTGTAAAGGATTATTTCTCTTTCTGCAGTTAAAAAGGGTTGAACAGGGTTCAACATCTGAAGATGATGGCATCAACGATTGATTGATCATATTGTTTGTCTCAGTGTCAGGACAAAAATAAAACCCTTACAGGCGCGAACAGCCCAGTCAGTGACATACAGATGTGTGAGACACCAGATTATTAAAGTCTATAGACACTGTAAGGCTGTACTTAGGCACAGCAGTGTGTGAGCTAAATGTAATTGTTAACATGCTGATGTCAAGCGGGTAGAGGCTACATCTACACTAATGTGTTTTAGTTTTAAAACGTTTTTGCTATTTTCCCTTCTTGCTCCGAAGGTTTCTAGCCCCTAAAAGAGAAACTTTTGGAAACGCTGTTGGCCCTGTTTTAGTTTTGACAAGTCTGGATGGACAGAAACTTTGACATTTGGAAACAATGACACAGGCAGCCATGTCCACTTTCTGATTGGGTCTTATCGGTCACAATATATCTTTCCCTGATTCGTCATTCGTCTTGTAACCGTTTTCTGGAAGAAAAGAAACGGCAGCAGCCTCAGTGGTGAAAGCAAGATGGAAAACAAATTACAAGTGTTGCTAACCTTGTTGTCTTTGCTAGCAGCTGTTGTGCTGTCAAATTCTGCATTTTATAAAGTTACAACTGTCATTGCTGTTCCTTGTTTGTAGTATTTTCTGCAACTAAACAACCAACCACAGAGTATCTGCTTCCTGTTTACAGCGGCATGTGCATGCCCAGTATACGTGATTTTGTGATTTGATATCTGTTTTCAGGTGTTAGTGCTGATGGAGATTATTTCTGATATGGAGCTAAAACACCCATCTGGTATGAGATTGCTTTTGTTCTAAAACACTGTTTTAAAATGAACATGGTTGTGGACATAGCCATAATGGTTACCATGCTCACCATATTTGGTTTAGTGTGTTAGCATTCACTACACACAAAGTAAGGTAGAAATGATAGAAATAAAACCAGAATTAGTTTTGCAGGTATTTAGTCATAAACCAGTTCATCCTGGGGGGGAACATGAATGTGTCTACAACAGATTTCGTTGCAGTCCATCCAATAGTTGTTGAGACATTTCACTCAGTACTACAAATGTCAAACTGCTGCTGGTTCCGAGAGAAAAAGTCAGGGGTATCACCAAAGTCATCAGGATTCATCCTCTGGGAACCATGAATGTCTGAACCAAACTGCATAACAATCCATTCAGAATTTGTTAAGACATTTCATTAAAAACCAAACCTGAACTTGTGTTAGAGGAAAAGTTAGGTGTTCATCAAAGTCAGAATTCATCCTCTGAGGACCATGAACATTTTTACAAATATGTGTTGGATTATTGTTGGATTAAATTTGCTTCAGAAGTCATTCAATGAACATTGATCATTGATTAGTATTTGATGTTAACGCCTGACAACACACACTATTACATCTGATAATAATGGCATATTTTTAAAGACATTCTTGCATTTTTGTATCTTCTGTAACATGGTACAACCTTATTTTGCTGATGATACTCTGTTTTACATAGATGACGGCTGCTGTCAGCCATATTACCCGTATTTAACCTGATAAATAATTAGCTCTGTGCGCATCTTAGTTGCAGAACCTGAGAACTCACCAGGTCTCCCTCCCCTCTCTTCCTCTTCCAGGGGAACTAGCGCCCCACCTCGGCTGTCCTTTGGTGGGCGTCTTCCTGCAAGCAACCAGGGATCCAGACCAAAGCGTCAGGGCCAGCAGTCTGTCCAACCTGGGCGAGCTCTGTCAGAGACTGGACTATGCCCTCGGACCTCTGGCTCAAGAGGTGAGAAGCTGCACACTCAATGAAACATGTATGACCTTCCTGCAGCAGCACATAGAAAAACGGCACATATTGGCTAAAGAAACTTGTCCATCATAATCATTTACCAGGACACCTCAAGTATAGTTCCAGTCAGTTGTTGTTCCGAATACGTGCTAATGGAAGCTCATCTTTTTAAATTTCCTCTTTGGGGGATCAATAAAGGTACATTTTATCTTATCTGGTTTAATCTGCAAGTAACCATAAGCCCATAAACATCTGTGTGGTGTATATGAAAAATCCAGAGCTTTCAGACTTTTATTGTTGACTGTGCAATTGTCATAATGCTGCCAGTGGTGTTTTCTGAAGTAGCTCCTCTGATAAGGACGTTCCACTGTGCCTTTTTTTGCTAATATTTTTGAGTTCACTGAAGGTGACTCTCTCTCTGCTCCGGCAGACACAACCTCTCAGCTGAGCACACACAAACACACACACACACACACATACATACACACATTCATATAGAGCATGTTGAGGCAAGATTTCTCTGTCATGATGCTTGTATTGTTTCAAAGTGGAAGCTGGTGGTTGTAAAATGTACACACACACAGCGAATAGCAACTTCTTAATTAAAACTATTTCATTAGAATGAAAAATGAAGTAGCTGCTGGACTTCAGTGAGTAGTCCACTGCTGGTGTAAAATACAGCACAGCTCCAGATCCTCATGCGTGTCTTACACTGAGATGATTTCTTCACCTGTGTGTGCGTGTGTGTGTGTGTGTGTGTGTGTGTGTGCAGCTGAGCTCCTGTCTCATCGCTCTGATAAAGACAGAGAAGCAGGCAGAGGTGAGGAGAGCTGCTGTCCATGTAATTGCCCTGCTGCTTCGAGGCCTCAGCACCAAAACCACCCAGGTATATACACACCCACACACTCACACTGAGTATGCATTAACCCCCACCTATCCCTTTGACCTTCAGGTTAAACTGAATCCATCACTAAGTTTTCTCAGAGTGTTTGTTTTCCCTGTCAGATCTACAAAGCACCTGCTCCCCCCGCCCCTCTGTGGTGTCTCACAGCTGGTCCTCCATCAGGACACATCAGGAGGTCTCAGAGACTCAGGGGTGGAGCATGAAACACAAAGTACAGCTGAGGATGTTGGGAATGTCATTAACCAAAGTAGAGTACAAAATAAAATTGGTATAGAAGCCACATATACTGTTAACTCATATAACTCATATATTCAAACAGGTGATCTACTAAGGCCTCTGCTAATTGCTTAGTGAACCTCCAGTGTATTTAGGTCAGTGATTACAGTGTGTCTGATGGAGAGGTCAGAGCAGTGTGTGGATACATGTTGGTCAGCTTTATACCTGATCATGTTTGTGTTCACTGTCGGTGTATCAACAAAGAGACGGGGCCAAAAGGTCAGAGTGGTTAGTGAGGCCCTTCTCTGTCCCTGTGGTTTAAGAGCATCTCCTCTGTCAGAGCGAACAACTGAAAACAGCTGATTATAACTTAGAGGAGATTTCTGGTACAAACTTCCGGAGGCAGTAGGACTCTGTTCTGTCCTGTTCTTCTTCAGGCTCTAAGCTTCCTGAATAATGTGACCTGCTCAGGTCCTGTAATCTAGTCCCAGTTCACCTGTGGTCATCACTGCGATTATAGATTCATTGTTAGCTTCTCTCCAAGAACAGGAAGGACACTCAGTCACACTGAGGATCATGAAACAGAGAGAGAACTGAGTCGTTACTGCTGACTTCTTTGCTGTAGTGTTGTTGGGGTCCAGACTGATCACACCACACTTCTTTGGCCTCCTAAAATGGACTGCCCCCATTCCTTAATTCACTGATGTGGTTTTGTGTACGTTTGAGGGCTAGTTCATGTATTCCTAACATTGTTAGACACTACTAATGAAGGAAATATGTGCATTGTACTTGAATTATGAGACTTGTTTGTGAAGGTCCTCAGGGAATTTGATAAATGAATTCTACGAAATCTGCTCTGCACTCATGAGGTCTAACGGTTTGAGCCAGAATAAGTCTTGTTTTCTGTCAGGGCTGCACAGTTAGTCGAAATATTATCAAAATCGCAGTATGGCCAAGTGCAATATCCAAATCGCAGGAGCTGCATTTATTTGATAAAGGTAAAATGTGTCACAACACGCCATAAATGAAGCATGGTGGTGCTACAGAGACGCCCCAGGAATAATCATATTCTCCAGATCTAAGGGAACATGTTTGGTTGGTACAAGCCCAACAAAAAATCACATCATCATAGATTTTATATATTTTTTCAGTGAAAGTGACAGCTCCGACTAAAATCATGACTCATATCACAATCGCAGTATCTGCCAAAATAATATCCTTGTTCTTTCTTTTTTTTCTTTTTTTTTAAAATATTGCTCAGCCCTATTTTCTGTGGTGCATTTTGAAAAATAACAATAGTTTTTTATGATCTGGAGGTGGATGCATGTGGGAGATTTTGCTCTGGTTCAGTTGACCCATGTCCATCTCTACATGTTCATAATGATGTTTTAAAAAAAAAAAGTGTTTAAGAGCAAAGATGTAATTTTAACTAGTTAAGCCAAATAAAACTGAATAATTCAAAGCTTTGCTCACTGTCAGGTAGCTCTCAGCAGGAACAGCCCCTCACTTGGACACATTTCAGTCCTCTCACAGTGGCACTAAATTCATTCAAATCTAAGATGCAGACAGGGAGTACTTAGAGTCTTCTCAGTGAATGTAATGATGAGAAAAGATGAATTAACAGCCTAGCGACAGGTTAAATAAAACTAATGAATACAGTCTCTCATCTTTAGATCTGGTCTCATATAAAACCAGTAGCAGTGAAAACATTAAATACATTCACTGTTGCTCCTGTGGTAGCCCAGATGAAACACACCTACATGTGAGCTGCTGGCTCCAGTGTGATGTGGCACTTGACCCACTGCCACGACTGCAGTCAGCTGTCCAGCTGCTGGTCCCAGGCCAGGTCCTGTCATTACTGTAACAGCTGGAGCAGGGCAGAACCAGCTGTACAGGGCTAATGACACCCAGAGTGAATGAGAGCAGATGAGAGGGACCGAGCCAGGCAGACCGGAGCACAATGCTGAGGTCAAAGACAAGAGGAGCGGTGTGATGGTGAAGGTGGTGGAGGAAGTGGAGGAGGTAAATAGATGCAGGAGTCAGGGAGTTCATCGATTTCTTTTTTTGTGGTTCGATGCAGAACTTTTCCTATTGTGGTTATAAGAAGAATTGAATTGGCAACACCTGTGGTTACTGTGGTAACAGCAAGTGTGGTTTAATACCACAGCAAACACTCATTGAGCTGCTTTGTCAGAAATTCAACAAAAGAGCAGCTGATGTGTCTGTTGACAGCACAGCCAAACAAACTCCTCACAGTGTTCTGTTACAGAAGGCAGTCAGTGATCACAAAGATAATCTGGTTTCATGAGTGGTTCTTCACACAACAGCAGGACACAGTGACAGGAGCTGTTACCTGGCTGAGGTGTTGGAGGTGTTGGAGGTGTTGGAGGTGTTGGAGGTGTGCAGCCTGTCACCTGCTGCTCTTTATCTAACAGCTTCCTCCATGACTCCTTGTGATATTTCAAACTGATCCTCTGTCAGAAAATGAGCAGAACAACATTATGTTGTTTTGTAGATGTATTTTTTATGAAGAGTTACACTCAGCGCTAACTTCCGTGTTAAATACATTGTATTTCCTGTCACTGCTTTACAATAAAAGCCCCTCTGGGGTTTTATACGTCATCAAAATCTGAAGGATTATAACTTTTAAAATAATTGATAGGAATTGAAATGTTCACTTGTTAAGCGGTTAGTTTTTTGCCAAATTCTATTGTGAAGTGCCCATCACATTTTCCAGAGCTTGAACCTGGGTTAAATCTTTGAGTGGCAGTTCAGGACCCATTGAGCATCGTGACGTAGGCAGGCGGCATGTTTTCCCTGACTGATTAAAAGAATGAAACAAATTAACAGTAGTATAGTATATATATATATATATATTATAGCATAGATAGTATCAGATGTTTTTTAACTAACTGATGTACCAACAGCCTTATCTGTCATGGGGGCCCTGTAAGAGTCACCAGATTTCTTTACAAAAACACAATTAAATAAATAATTTATTTCCTTTTTGTTTCCTTCCCCATCTGTACAGAACCAATCTTTGAACCAAACTCAAGTTACATACAGCTTGGCTCTCTTATATTAGAAGTTTTGCCCATCACTTCTATCAGTAATTACCAAGTTAGTTGAGTTGGATGAGAAAACATTGTAAGCATCATCACCTCTGCAGGCCAGTCTGAAGCGTTGTAACCTCTGTCCCTCCTGTGACGTTTCCAGGTTCTCAGTGATGTTCTGTTGGACCTGTACCGGGCTCTGAAGTGGGTGGTGCGCTCAGACCCGGATGACGTTGCAGTGCTGCATGCCCAGCTGGCTCTGGAGGAGCTCGATGATGTAATGAGGAGGTTCATCTTCCCGGAGCAGAAGCTGGAGAAGAAGATTGTCGTGTTGCCGTAGAACTCGAACTTTATGTCTGCGGCGCTTTGAACTTACAGAAGACTTTATTTTTATATGATCTGCACATACAGTCCTGGCTCTGCCTCCATGTGATGTGGGCTTTGTGGTCAGACAGTCACCAAACAGCAGCGGTTCAGTCGTGCGTGCTGCAGACAGACAGACCAAGTCTTTCCTTAATGAAATATGTCTCATACTGTAACAGTCAACTTCCAAAATAAAAGTTTTAAACATATGTTCTTCTTTTTATACATCATATATAATGAATGTGAATTACTGTTGTGAAATTCCTGCAACTGTCTTACCCAGGATGCACTGCCCAATTCAAACAGCTTATTACTGATCACATATCAGCCAAGCAAGAAAACAGTTAAAGCTCCATATTTGACACTTCTTCTGTGTTTTATTTGACATGTTGATCCATAAGAAGAAAATCCAAGTCCTGCAAGGTTGGATGGTGGGTCCAGGTGGGCGGGGCTTGGGCTACAGGTGAGAGCGGTGACTGCTTTTTTAGTGACATCACAAAGTTCCAGAAGTCCTGACGGCTGGTTTTAAGGCTCAGTTTCTGAATACAGGCTGTGTGCATTTCTCTGTGGACTGAGGCTTTGATACTTTCACAGTATTAATATAGAACCTAGTCCTGATCTATAATCACACAGCACATGGACATCTACCTTTAGACTATATGGGACCTTTAAGACAACAGTGTTGTCTTAACTATATAAAAGTGGCTCAATTCCAGTTCCAAAGAAACATCTTATTTTGGTGTATTTCAGGCTTAAAGGAGCACTCCACAGATTTGAAATTTTAAAGTCACCTTGCTAGTCACTGCAAGTGCTATTTAGCCTGGAGACACAGTTGTACCAAGTCCTCTGTCACTCTGGAGGAGCTTTGCCAAGTGTAAGAAAAAAAACCTGCCTTATGGGCACGTTACAGAAATGTTATCCAAGAGACTGTGGAGGTTGACGTCCTGCTGTGAGAAATCAGACAATAAAAACACATATTCAGCAGTGTCTGTGTTTGTGTGAGGGGACATGAGAAAACGCTTCAGCTGAGCAGTGCTGCAATGTGACGGAAACAAAGAGAAGGTAGTTTGATGTGAAGCTGGATGACAAAAAATGTCTTTCTAATGACTGAGAGGAGACAGGCGAGAGGTAATAACAGTTACTGAGATCCACCTTCCACTGTAGGTCAAGTTACACTGTGTGTCAGGACCAGCTGAGGACGCTCCCCTGGACAGTGTCCTGCATTAAGACTCAAACTGCTCCCGGATTGATAGAATTTTCCAAACTGCGACCGAACTGTAGAAGTTATGTCGAAATACTGCCTTTTAAAAAATAAGTAAAATTTTTCAGTCCCAAGCCGTATGATGATTCATGAATTTTTATAATAATATTTAATAATTAACCTTATTAATTATTATAATTATAATTATAATTAACCTAGCACTTTTCTAGATCCACGTTACAAAGTGCTTTACACAAAGCAGCAAAATTACACATGCAGGTCGTATAAGGCAACAAGCAAATCAGAAATACAGTTAAAATGTATTAGTATTATATTAGAGTCCATTGTAGGAATTGATAAATGTGACAAATTCTCTTAACTTACTGTTGTGCATGTTTAAGAATAACTTTACATATGTAAAATGTAAGTCACTGCAAGAGTTAAATGTTAATGCAGAATTTCTTGAACCCCTTGAGTCAACCCATACACAAATTAAATATCTGTGTAATGAGAAAAACTGTTTTCCCCCATTTTGTGTAATGTTTTCTTTTAATCGGACTGGATGTTCTGAGTAACAAATCGTATGAACTAATCTCCGCAAATAAATATACACTTAATGATTAAGCAAGATAAACATACTTTGTACCCTGGATGAAATTTGAACTGTGTGCTTAAACATGTGTATTTGATAGTCACTGTATAAAAGAGCTAAGTTAGAGATTGAAGGGTGTCCAGACTCTTGATACCTATTTGGCCAAATAGTAATGTGTTGATCTTTGCCTCTGTTTATGATCATTGTGTTGATTGCTGGTTGTTCATTTTAATTTGACATATTGTTCAGTAATAAATCCTTGATTCTCGACAGACTCATTGTTGTCTGCTTTCCTCACCTTAGAGCAAAATTGCCTCTACAAACTTGGCGACGAGGATGGGATCAGACACGTGATCTGGACTCCGCCGGACGGACAGCCAAAGACTGGACCATCCACTGAGACCTCCATCCCGCGGAGCCTGGATCGCCGATCTGATCCAACGGACAACCACGTGCGGTGAGGATATTCAGTGATCTAACTTAGCTAAAAGTAGTTTAGGAATCATCTCACAACTAAGAGAAAGTTGTTGGCAGACGTGCCATGGTTATAGCTGTAGTATTTCCTGGGTTTGTATGCGTCTGGTGACTTAGATTCATTGATGCACACCTTTGGTTATACAAAGAAGACAGATAACTAGAGATTGGCAGCGGTCAGAGTAAAGGCGAGACAGGTGCAGCCATGGAGAACCTACCATCACTGTGTAAATTCATGAATGAACGGTATCCTGGTAGTTTAACCCAGTTCCAGAAGTGGTCTGAGCTAGGATTTCCCTCTAAAGGCAGTTTTAGTGAAAATCAATTGGAACAGTTAAAGACACAATTGCGAAAGTTGGAGTTTATGAGTCCAGCCCAGCACTCCGCCTTGATTGGAAGGCTTTTGGAATGTGGAAAGATGAGGCGAAGAGAAGGGAAAGACAGAGAACTGAAAGGTTCAATGCGCTAAAATCTGGAAAGCTTATGGAAATCCCTGATATTAACAATACTCTCTATCCTCCTCTTTCTGAGACTCTGAGGAACCCAACGTGCCTGGATCTGGACTCCGCTCCACCAATTCCTCCTCCCTATTTACAACCGGCACCAGCGTAATCGCCTGTCAGTACCCGCCGCCGAGCCCAGCTGAGACTCAAAGCAAAGGATACATCTTCCCTTCCAGTCACCCCCATATCCCCTGCCATCACTATGCCAATGGTCGAGGTGTCTGGAGTGAAGGGTCCGATCCTGGTGTTCAGACCCTGGTCAGATGCAGAAGTGGCAGAGGCCATGTCATACATCTGCAGCCACGAAGATAATCTCACTAAGTGGGAGACTGACTTTGTACAGTTTATCAAAGAATACAGGCCCACCATGTTGGAATTACGACGCCTGATGAGCAAATCTCTAGGTAATGATTACAACAAGGTTCAAAGTGTGTTTACACCAGCGAGAATGGCCTGCCGTCTGATGAATCCAGACTTTGAAGGGAAAGAAAATGCTGACTTTATCGACTCTGTGAAGAAGCTCATTGAAATGGTCCAAGAGAAATTCCTTCAGAGACTGAATCTGTCTGCTATCACCTCCATGACGCAAGGGCCGCAAGAGACATGCAGTTCGTTCTTAGCACGTCTAACGTCAGCCTTTGATGGTCACAGTGGCCTTACCAGACCTGACTTCATGGGTATTGAACCGCCCGACCCCCTATGAAGTTCATTTGAAAGAACACTTTTTGAGTCGAATGAGACCAGAGATAGTGCAGATGGTGAGGAAGTCTTGTGTCACCTGGAAAACCTGTCCACTTCCGTCCATCCTGCAGCATGCAGAGCATGCGGAGGAACAGCTTCAGAGAAAAGATGATCAAAAGAAACAAAGCAGACAGAAGAAACTGGAATATGTGCAACTGGCCATGTTCAATGCGTGTAAACCACCCGCCCAGAACCTTTCCAACACCGACCGAGGGGAATCAGAGGCAGGGGGAGAGGGAGAGGGAGAAGACGGGAGGGAGAGCGCATGTCGCTGCTGCGGGAGTCGCGGGCACTGGCAGGCGGAATGTCCTGAGAGGCCGAGACCGACCTTTTCCAGGGTCTCATTGAGGAGAAGTGGGGGCTCTGGAGGGGCGGACTCCGGAGACAGGGCACCATTCTTCAGAACCGCAAGTAAACCACCCTACACCCGCTCAGTTAAAATTCACTATGTATTTTAATAGTAAAGGTTATGAGAAATTTCCAGAGCTAACCCTTACGGTTTCAAATTACCTGGTAAAATTCTTGGTAGACTCAGGCGCTACGTACTCAGTGTCACAAACAGATGCCAAAAAAGAGTGGAAGGTCATGTGTAACCGTAGGGTCTAGTGGTGTCCCTATTTTCGGGAGATGGCTCTGTCCCGTTGCGATGTGAATTGGATGATCAGATGATTGTGTTGATTGCCGGTTGTTCATTTTAATTTGACATATTGTTCAGTAATAAATCTTTGACTCATTGTTGTCTGCTTTCCTCACCTTAGAGCAAAATTGGCTCTACAATGTGCAGATGTTGAATTTCCTTATGTGAAATATATTTACCTATAAAATAAAAACATTTAAAATTATACATAAAACCTGTTAGAAATAGGAACAGTTTCATGCATTGACATACATGTCTAGCCCATATGAATATGTATGTTTATGTTTGTATTTACATATGTTACATGAATATATATCCATCCCAAAGCCTGTCAAAATATATTGATACATTGATATTATGTACAGCAGGGTCCAAAAGTGGAGACCACTTTCCCAGAATAGGAAGATAGACATTAAAATGAATAAGAAATCAGTAAGAAAAGCGTAGAGAATTTTTGTGTTTGTTATTTTAATATAAATTAAATATATATTGTTAACAGATATGCTTGCAATATGTTATACCATATAAAAAGTCATATATATTAAAATACAGTATGTTACAAACTTTTATAGAGAGGATGCATATATGTGATAATAATATATCCCCCTATAGTTAACATATATGGCGACATCACTCTTGTATCACTCATATATATATGTTACATTTCTGTATGGGTAAGTGCAGGTTTCTACTTTAGATCTCACAGGTTCACCTGAGCTATTTTGGTTTTCTACACAAACCTTTTTCAGAGCTGCAGTTGCATTTTCACGTCTTTGAAAACACTGTGGCAGCAGTGGATTTATCTTTGGCATATATGAACTCTAACATGCAGCAGAAAGTGGGCAATAGCTGGGCTGCTCTGTGTAAACAAGGCCAAATGGTTTCCAGCAAAAGGTTTGAACAGAGTCAGGCTTAAGGCTGGCAGACATTCCTTCCTTTGTCTCATCCATTGGGCAATCGGCGAACAGCGTATGAAGCATGACCTTCTCCGGCTCTGCCTCTGTGTGAACGTACAGCGGGCAAACACATGGAGCTTCAGCCTTCGCAGTCCATGGATATTTTCTCCCACAGGGAGTCACGGTATCACCATGGCGGGCGGGGCCCAGATGCAGGCTCTTTCATCACGGTGGCAGATTTAGGCCTCTGCTCATGCAGCAGCGTTGGCTCTCGAGTCACACCTGTGTTTACACTGAAGGTTGTGTTGTGTGTCAGTGAAGCTCCGGCCTGCTGATTTCTAAAGAATAGATTTATTATTTTTCAAGTCATAAAGTTCCTTCATTGTGTTTCCCCCAAACAGTGTTTCTTATTGAGCTGCAGTGGAGGGGCAGTAATAAAAAAAAAAAGGGGGGGGATTTTATATTAAAAAGACTATAACTCTCAAACAACTGAAGCCTCATATGAGCTTCAGGGAAACTTAAGAACACACTTTGAACAGAATGACGGCTACAGACAACTGTGAACCTGTCCTTTACAGATTTGTAACATAAGTGGTTGCAGTTTATTTCCACAGAAAGTGTGTTTCTTGTTACTGGATTGAACCTGTTTTCAGGTGAGTAAAATCTAAATCACAAAGGCCTGAACTGGAGTGAAGTAAAAGAGAGCTGGGAGTTGACTGCAGCACTTAAAGCGCATACCTTCAGGGGATGCTTACAGTTTATGGTGGAAAAGCTTTTAAATTGACTGGACTGTATTTGAGATTGAGGCTTTGTGCAGTTACTTTGGATACAGCGAATGACAGTGATGCTCTGGTGAACCTGTACTGTTGTTACGATATATGAAGATACTACAAATGGAGAACTAAATCAGTTTTACACAAACACTTTGCAGCTTTGTGGTTGTAGTTTTTTGAATGAGAAGAAACACCAGAACGAGAGGCTTTAAACACAGAGTCACTGATTTTGGTTTAGTGTTTTTAGTGCCACAGATTCTCCAGATCTTCCTTAAATGAAGCTCAGTGTAAGCTCAATCAGGAAGAGTTTCACATTCACACTTCTCTCTCGCTCTCTCCCTTCCTCACCCCAATTCTTGTAATCAGCTGACTTAGGTGTTTTCCGTAACCAAGCCGATCTCGCCACGATCCCTACCAGCCAATCGCGTTGTCGTTTTGTCAAACTCTCTTCTCCAACATTACCATAGTGATGGTCCATCGTGATCTGTGAAGCCTTTTAGCATCATTTATCTCATTGTTTCAGTTTTATCATTTAGTTCAGTCTCATCAGTGTCTCTTACATCAGCTGTCATTAAACCACTGCGCACCACCTCCCCAACACCGAGCAGCAACTAGCAGGTGAACACGTGGAAGCAGGTGGTTATACACCTGAATAAGGTGATAGTTTGTCAGTGTTGTGTTCAGCTTGTTGCGACCGAATGGCCAAAATCATTGAAGTTACAGCAATTAAATGAAGGGTTTTGTAGCCAAAAACACCACCTACTACTACACACCTGAGCTCACTTTGGATGCACAGTACAGATGTGTTTTTTTTATACAATTATTTTCTGTGAAAAGAGGCAGCAGAAGACTGCAGCTCAACTTGACACTACTCCTGCCTGCACAGCTCTCATTATAGTGAAGGTGAAGAGAGCGACTGTGCCTCTGACATTGTCTGTTAAGAGGATATTGAAGCGTTCTCTGTGTCATACAGGGTTTTACCATCAGCTTTGTCATCTACAATAGTAACAATAAAGAGTTAAAAAACGCTAAATGAAATGCTAATACATACAGTGGATCAGAGATTTTAATGAACTCAGCATTTTGACCAAGGTCATCCCTGCTTTGACACAGCTGGGCGTCCTGACATCCACAGCGAGAGTGAACTCTGCAGTAAATTATGATGAAGAAAGACAAATTCTTTTACATTCCTACGTTTTGAATGAAATCAAACGTGAGATAAATTGTGTTACTGTTGGATTTCAGCAACAAACCACTTGAGTAATGTAGCAAACATCAACCATCTGCAATCTCAGGACCCAAAAGCTTTGTGCACATTCACATCCTCAGCCTTAGTCTCAAAATATATTTTAACAGCGCAGATTTGAAAGGACTTTTATTGGTTCATAACGGGAAAAAAAACCACATTTCTCACATAACTCTTGTGACATTGAACCGTGCAGGTGAAGTCGTTGTTAGGATATTCATCACAGATTTCTGCCTCCACCCCAACAGGATGGAGGTGAATGAGTTTTGTTTCCATACATTGACAAAATGAGAAAAATCAGGTTATGATATAGGTTGGTACAGAGTCTGAGGAGTCTTTGTATAGAATGATGCTGAATGATTTAACTCTGGAAGTCGTCAACAAACCAGATTTTACACATTAAGCTCATTTTAAATGTCATGAGAACTACTAACCTGTGAAAACAAAAAAACACCCTCATAATTCAGTTTAGGGTTGAAGACTACAGACTTTTAACAGAAAGCAGTGACGTCCGTGTTTCCCGTTGTCGACCCGTTGACTGGAAATAAATTGACCTCAAAAGAGAAACACACGAGCACATGAGGCGATTCTTTTGTTTTTGGTCTCTGGAGTGGACAGAAAGTGTCAGTGTCACAAACTAAGGCTGACAGTTTCAGAGAATTTGGAAATTACCATCAGAGAGGGTCTAAACGTAGAACTACACCTCTCTGGGCTGCATGCAGGTAAACATACACAGGTGTCATTCAAGACGTGTTTGGTTTCTTTTACAGTGCGACTGGGGGCACGGTGTGTGTGTGTGTGTCCACCGGGAAGCATGCAGTGTCAAGAAAATCCAGTGACAATGTAAACAAGCCACTACATCCGTGGATTAATCAGTGCAAATGTAAGTGCAGTTTTCAAATGTAACATTCCCCACTGGCGAACACTTCCTGTTTTACTCCTTTAAGATACCAGTTTTCCCGTGTTTCAGCCATGGTTAGCTTTCAGTGAGTGTTTGAGAAAATCCTCCTGCAGTTAACTCTGGTGGTCTGTCTCAAAGCCTTTAATATGGTCAGTTTACCCTTTGTGAGGGGGTGGGGGTGGGGGGGAGTGAGCTGAAGCCATGAGAGGTTAGTTACAGTAATTACTATATCTCACCATGTGTCACAGTCAGGGAGCCCGAGGGGCAGCTGTTAGGCGTCTGTGAGTCACTTCAGTGTTATTTCCTTACGGGAGTTTGTTTTAAATCCAATGCTTTCTATTACCTGACTTGAATGAAATGTGTTTGAGTGGTTTTGGCAGCCGTATATCGATTCTCAGGCACACTGCAATTTGTCTCCGGCTGCCAGCCCAGCGTGGTCATGGAACCTGCAGGATGTCAGCAGCTCAGCCGTGGAGCAGGAGAGGAGAGGGAGGGAGGGTAGGTAAATAAGCCCATAAAGGATGCTTTGAGTCAGGCGGAGAGAGAGGAGGAGAGGGGGCTCCGGTCAAACAGTCCCCAGGCTTGTTGGAGACTGCTGGCTGCATTGCAGAGAGATAGGGAGCTAGCCGGGGTGTTCAGGGAGGGGAGGGGAGGG
>NW_019525551.1:3659065-3665819 GCF_002814215.2 Seriola lalandi dorsalis | reverse complement strand
GGGGCAGGCAAGGAGAAGGAAGGGGGGGTTAAAGGAGACAGAGAGAGGAGCTGTGGAGGAGAAGCTCAGCAGTGTTGGTCTGCCAGCCAGCCAGCCAAGCAGGACAGCGTGACAGAGGAGAGAGGGAGAGGAGGATTCGGGCTCTGCTGCAAACGGGATGCAGAGAGGAGCTGATACTGCAGAACGGGACAGAGGGAGAGGTGGTGACGAAACCTGGGGATGATTCACTGCAAAGGACAAAGGAGAAATTAAATTTTAAGGACGAGGCCAAGATCAAGCTTTGGCCCTCAATCTTCTCCTGCGCCGTCGCTTTGGCCCCAGGCTCATGGTGGAAATCAAGAGCCGGGATGGAGAGCACCAGAGGCAGAGAGAAGACAAGCCGCAGCCCCCAACCTGTAATCTACAGATGTAAGACTGCCCCAGCATCAGCTGCTGGCTGAGCACCTCTGATCACATCACAAGTGGAGGGGGGGGGCTGGGGGGGGCTTCATGCCCTGGGAGAGTCCTGGTAGACCAAGGGAGGAGGTAGAGGAGGAGGAGGAGGAGGAGGAGGAGGAGCAGGCAGCAGGGAGGCTGGCTCAGAGAAGTGGTGGAGGGTGGTGGTTTAAGCTGCCTGCTGTATTTTTGTATGTGGGATCTCCTGAATTAAGCAAGCAAGCGGGAATAAAGATGTAGTGTGAGCTGGTGGAAGGAGGGGGACGGAACAAGAAGTGTGCTGTGCTGAGGAGAGGGCTGGACGTCCTGGCTCGACGGACGGACCCGCCGGACGGAGATCTGAGGGGAAGACGAAGACAGAGGGTCCACTGGGTCAGGAAGGTAAAGGTTTTAATACTATGCTTTGCTAAGAGACAATGTCCTTATGGTTTAAACTCCCCCCACAGGGACAGAAAAATAAGACTTTTGCTTCTTTTGCTGCTCCTCACTTCAGATTAACCTTTAAACTTGTGTTCAGGATTAAACTGAAATTGAACGTAATGCTTCAGGTTTGGCAGGAGGGTGAAAAGGTTTGGGAGAAGAGAATGAATGAAAGTATTCACATGAGAGAGGGACAGAGACTGGATGGAAAGTTTGAGTAAAAATTTGGAATAAGCAAACCTTAAAGCTTAGTTAGAAATTGCAGAACAAAGAGTTGAGTGTGTTCAGGCTTGTGTGGTAAATGTGTTTGCAATGCGAGGTAGAGAAAATATTTTTTCTGCCTGACACTGTGAGTGTATATGTGAGTTTGTGAGTGAGTGAGTGAGTGAGTGAGTGAGTTTAACTAATCACTTGAACAGGACTAAAGAAGTTCAGAACTGCTGCTCATTTCCACATTAATTGCTGGAGGAAGTTGTAAAATTGCTCAGTAAAAGTGAAGGAATAGGTGTGTATCTATGCTCCCTGCCTGTGTGTGTACATTACCACTGTGTTGCCTCTGGCGTCCGCCGCATGCGCTGCTTTTTTCCCCGTGTGGGGGCAGGCAGACAGTTAACCGTTAGGAAACAGTTGACAGGAACGCCTCAGTGCGGCTGTTTGAAGGTTTCTGGCGTCTCCAAAGAAAACGCTGCTCTGTTTGATTTTCCACGGCATCACCGCCGTGCTGGACGTGCCTGAGTCTGGCGACGTTTGACACTAAAACTGCTGCTGTTTGACAGGCTGCTGCTGCACAGTGAGACCTCAGGTGAAGTGTTGTAAGGTTAACATCCCACACCTTCTGGTCCAGTCACAAAGGATGAGTGATAACATCCAGCTGCTGGATTAAAGATACTATGTGTATCTTTTGAAGGAAGAAATGACATATTCTTCCTCTTACAAATGAAACATTTAATTCATAAGTAATAAAATGCACCTTTGCTCATTTCAACACAAATCGCAGCAAAGTTTACCTTGAGCACCTTCTTTTAAAAGTATTTAAGTGTTCAAAAGTAGATTTTTTTTATGTGAATACAATGTTGTATTGTTCCACATTTACAGAACCTAATGACTCTGAAACAACCTGCTGACTGACTGACTGACTGACTGACTGACTGATTTTAGAACCTGTAGAATAAAAAGCTTGTAGGATGGACTTCAGTCAGTAATTAACTCTGCATTTTCATTAACTAACAATTAGCAGGCTATGCGTTAGCAATGGATTCACACAGGACAAATATGACAACTTGGCAAATCCATAAGAAATCCATGAAAAGTCATTTGACCAACCATAGAACAAAAACAGCAGCTACTACAAGTCGACTGTTTAAACGTTTATCTGGCATTAAACAAATGTCACACACCCTGACATGTTTTCTCAAGGTGGACAGCAATTTTTTTTAGGCAGCGATGGAGAAAAAGAAAAAAAAATCAAGTAAAGTACAGATACTTGAAAAATCTTAAGTACAGTACCCAAGTAAATGTATTTGGTAACTGTCCACCCCTGGGTGTGACCAATGTTTTATGGTGGCTAATGTTCGATAATGTTTGTCTTCAGATAATCGTGTAATTATGTTTTTAATTAAATATGTTTTCCCCTCAGTTTCACTGAGCTTCATAGACGCTTTAAATTTTTGTTTAGGTTTTACTGATTGGTTCAGTCCAACATATAAATTAATCTTAATAAAACCACTGATAAACCCACTGTACAATACCTGCCCAACACCAAACACAATACACACTGCCAGTATAAATGTGCTGTTCTTAAAGCCGAGACAGTAGTGTCCTAAATGGGAAGGATTCATCCTCTGATGAGTTTGAATAACGCAGCAAGTTTCGTGTTTTTTTTTAGATTTCTTTGTCTTGAATCAAAGACAGACTGAATAATATTGGGGTCACCATCATCAGGATATATGATTCATACTGAGATTTATGACAGGTCTTAAATCCCATGTTAAAATGATGGAAGGCCAGAAGCTGCACTGGGTCCACTTCAGTAGCAGGTAGTGTGAAATTACTCAGTATCAAACAGACCTGAAACATAATTCAGGCATGACTTTGTGTGTGTGTGTGTGTGTGTGTGTGTGTGTGTGTGTGTGTGTGTGTGTGTGTGTGTGTGCTGTGAGGACTTCATTAGATTTTCCCTATAGCTACATCACTTCCCTCATTATGTAATGAGGTCTGCGTGTAAAAGAGGATTGTGTGTTACACTCTGAGTGGAGACAGTGACTGAGCCCTCTAGTGGTAAATGACTCTGAAATCCCACACACACTTCTACAGGTTTTTGTCTTCCTCATCACCACGTCAGCACAAGGTTTATCCAGGTTTCACAACATATCTCTGTGATGTGAGTTCTTCTCTGCTCAGCTTTGACCTTGACTCATCTTATTGATGAAATCATGACTCACATCAGCAGGAAGTGAGGCTTCGGGGAGCTGACAGGTTTAATGGAATTAGAAAGCGCTGGTTTCAACAGTGAGAAAATGCAAGTCAATAAACAGTCTGCTAATCAGGCCGGACTGGATCACTTCTCTTTGTTTTTTAATAACTGGATGAGACGCAGATGAAAATAAAGATCTGATTCGATATAAAACAGAGAAACATATTGACAAAAACGTGAGTAATTCATATTCACACACATTCAAGTTTGTTCATACAGAGAAAATGAACATGTTAGATCCTGTTCTCCACCATATTCTCTTCTATGGTGTTCACCAACCACTGCTTTAATAGTCAGTTCCACTTGGTGTACCTCTATAGACAGGCAACAAACCTTCTAGATGAAAATTTCATTTTGAAGACAAAGAGAAGAAGTGATCAGTAAAATTATAAAAGGTTTTTACAGAAACAGGTTAGGTGTGAGCACAGCTAATAATTTCAGACAGCAGTTAGAAGACAGGGGATAACCTCCTCTAATGTGTCTTATTACAAACCATTGGCTTTTTAAATTGTAGTGTGGATCCCAAAGGTTTCCATACCAAACATATTTAATTTAATTTATTTGATTCTGAGTAAATGTTTGCAAAATGACACACCATACAGTATATTTTCACTCCAAAAACATACTGATAATATAAGATACATAATTTACTGTAAATGTGATATTATCATACAGAGTGGAAAATACTCAGCTGCCTCCAAGTGGCCCAAAACAAATTAATGTTAATTAATTGAAGTGTCACAACACAAAAGTAGAAAATTCTACAATCTCATTTCACTGTCATTTAATTACTTATAAAGACAAAGCACATTAACCCACATTTGTGTAAATGCAGCAGCGTTAGCCAGCTGGCTAATGTTCACCTGCGGTCCTTTGGTGAAATGATCCAATAGTGATACAAGCAACAAAAGAAAAGCAGATCCAGAGCAAAGAGTCCAGGCCTAAAAATATTTTTAGTCATGGACTGATTTTGAAATGTAGGACATCCATGTTGTCCCGACCGTCCTCAGGCTCAGTCATTTGTCCGACGGGCTCTGAGCCAGTGGCATCTCTAAAATGATTCCTACCCCCAGAGCAGGTCTGCCTCTTGACCTTTGACATATTTCATGCTTTATTGGGCAAATGCTTTATTGTAAAGTAGTGGCAACATATAAGGAAGTACTGAGCGCATGTTACTGTCCAGTATTTTATCTTTGTCTCCTTCATGTCCTGTTTCCTAACTACCTTCCCTTCCTAACTTCCTCCTGCTCTACCTAACACTCTTTTCCAAACCTACCCCCCTCCCCTCACTTCTTCTTCTCCCTCAGCTGGGTAAAAGTCCCTGTGCCGAGGCCAAACCATCATTCGGTAACACCCCCCCCCTCCTCAGCTGAACTCCCAGCACATTCAGTCAGAAACCTCTTCCCATGTGGCACTGTCTCTCCTGGGATACACCTGGGAATATTATTACTGATCTGGCTGATGTGTTTTTACCTGGGAATGTTGATTAGCTTTGAAATAACTTTTCTTTACCTTTCATATATTTGACCTGCTTCTTTACCTAATGCAGCTTGTTGGAAACGTCTTCATCCTGGATCATTTGTAATGATCTGGTTGTCCTGGACAACGTCTAGCTTCTAAACATGGATCCTACTCTGGCTTTGAACATAGACCTGGACCACATGTACACAGGATCGATAAATCAGGTTCCAGCATCACCACAAAATCACTCAGGATACAGTATGTGGGTAAAATGTCAAGCCACAGCCTCAGGTGTCAGGATACCTCTGGTTCTGTGAAGAACAGTTGTCAGTTGTCAGATGTCATTTTCACCACATTTACCTCAGACATTTAACTTTTCGCCAGAGTGACTGAGTTCATACGGAAGATTTTAAGATTTTTGATGGAGCTCAGTTTCTTTGGACTTCTGTTCAAGTAGAAACTAGTCTCTAGATGTTGGTGTTAATCCTACTTTAATAGAGGTAATAGAGAAAACATCCTTTACAGAGGCAGGGTGTGCAGTGATTAGTGCTCATGTGTGGAATTAGGACGTTCTCCTCGTGGCTGTGGTGGGTGGTCTCTGGGCACTCCGGCCTCCTCTCACAGTCCAGAGACACGCAGGTTAACTGGCAACGCTAACTGCATTGTGTGTGTCTCTGTATGTCTGCTCTGTGATAGACTGGTCCAGGGTGTTCCTCACCTCTCGCCCAGTGTCAGCTGGGATTAGCTCCAGATAAGCGGTGTAGCTAATGGATGGATGGACATCCTTTCTAAACTCAGAGACGGGCTGACTTGTGGCTGCAGACAGAATAATCTATTATTCACTGAATTCTGTTTCATTTTACTGTTCAGGGGAAAGAAATGCTGAAAACCTATAAAATGCAAAAATGTAAACTTTGCATTTAATGTTTTTCATTTTTCATCTTAGTCATTCCCTAAAATACCAAGTTGCCACTGTGTTACAGTCAGTGTAACACAGCAGATGTAACCTTGGGGCTAATTGCACATGTCCCCCCCCCCCCCCCCGACAAGTCTCGGACTAATCCCAGCTCCCAACATGCCAACAGCCCCTTCTGGTGACTGTGGCCCTCTAATCAAACAGTCAACAGTTACTGTTCCGCTTGTTATCTGGCCTGTGGCCTCGGGGCATTCAGGCTACACTGCCTCCGCATGCTGCTATAATCAACCACAGATCACATACAGAGCAGAAGCTCCTTTGTCTGTGACCCTCAGCGGCAAATATGGGATCCATACTCATATCCCATAAGGACGTATACAGTGTGATATATGACCTTGTGTCACCCTTTCTATCAAAGAAATAGTCCCTACTGTTGACAGTGTGTTATATATTTCTTTTAAATGTTTCAAATACAAATGTTTAACAAAATCCCTGTCACCTCCCTTGTAGTAAAGTTTGAAGTTGTATTTTAAACCCTCAGTAAATAAAAACAGACAATTTGACTAAAATGTTAATACTCTATATGTGGGATTTTTCATTGTTTTAAGTGATGCTCTTATCCAGGAGGAACCTGAATGCAACTACAGGATAAACATAATACCAGTATGACCAGAATAGTCGAGCAGGAGTCAGTTCCAGGAAAATAAATACCAAGCAGAGAGGGGGGAACAGAGGTTTCGGTGAAAAGTTCTGGTTTTGAGATTATCCTAAAGAACCTGATGTGATGAAACATGAAAACAATGGTTGAGAAAAAAATGTTTTGTGTGTGTTCCAAAATTCTCTATTTACAAAAATGCCCTTGTCTGTCAGGACCTGAATATCACAGACAGTTTCTCCTGGAGAGTGATTCAGTGCCAGGATGTAAACTTGTTCATCCACCCAGAGAGGCAGATAACTCTGTCTGTGCCGGTGGGTCCCACAGAGCTGAGCTGAGCTGAGTGTAACAATATAAATATGAGTCTGTCTCTCCTGCGTGGGCCTGACCAGGT